>NC_056725.1:696918577-696943577 GCF_019279795.1 Protopterus annectens | reverse complement strand
TCATTTTTGTTGTTATGTGGAGCTTTTCTCTCCAGGCTTCCAAATGAAATTAAACTAGCAAAACAAATAAAGCAATGGTCTTAAAGAAAAGTCATAAGGGGTAGGGGTATAAGGAATTTGGGGATATGTGGTCTTCTCCACTATTCAGGCTAATGTCTACATAGGGGGTAAGACTACATATCCTAAAATGACCTGCTTCTCTAATCTCAAAGTTTTAGCTTGCCAGCACCAAAGTATCTTGAGGGACATGCGAGCTACTTCTTCAGTTGGCCACCTGCAAGGTACAGGTGACTAGGCTGGTACTGGTAGTGACTATGGGAGTGAAAAATGAAGGGCTCCTTTAACCATAGTGCCCTATCCAATGGGCCCAATTGGCCTAAGGCTGGCCCTGCCTGGATGTGTTTAAAGTCTGTTGAGATCAGGATTGGAGAGGGGAGAAGGAGCTGTTACCAAGCATCCTTGTACTCTGCAAATTTTTTTTTTTATTTAAATGTGTTTGCTGTGGTAGAACACTGATCAAACAATGACTAATTACAGAGTCAACCTGGTTTACACCATAATGCAGCAAAGCAATGTACATTATACAAATGAGTGCTTTGTGTTTATGAGTAAGCATAGAAAATCCGATAAACAATATATATATAAGCTCTAAAAAAAACAAATATTGGTTGTTGTTGTGTCTTTCGGCTTTTCCCGGTTAGGGGTCGCCACAGCAGAACTCCGGTCCGCTAATGATTGGCAGTTGATTTTTACGTGCTGAGTTGCCAGCCCTAACGCACAACCTTCAATGAAGGTACGCCCATTCACGCATGTCCCCACGCAGAAGACGCTCTAGCTGAGAGTTAAACCGGTCAGCGTCTTACTGTGAGGCGACAACGCTACCGCAGCACCACCATCGCGGATCAAAAAAAAAACAAACAAATATTGGTATAGTTACATAAGTGAAAGAGAAAAAGGGAAAATAGAGTTAAAGCAGTAGGAGTAGAAGTGATGGCACTGTGGTAAGTAGTAGCTAGGCTAGGAAAGCTGATAGTGAATGATAAGATATAAAGGGTACTAGATAATGCCTAGTGGGTTTACAGTAGTAATGGTGTAGTAAGTTGAACCACCATTTAGGAAGAGTGAATGAATCAGGTGGATCAGATATGTGAGAGGGTAAAGGTATTATGCAATTAATGATATTGGTTTAGGTGACATGTTTTTAAAATGGACATTTGCATTCAAACTGGTTTAGCAATTGTTCTTTGAACTGTGGCCTGAATAATCACTGAATTTGTCAGTAAACAGAAATACTTTCTCAAAATAAAAGTTAATAAATATAACAAGAAAATAATTTATTTATTTAAAATGTGCTCAGATGTCATATATGGCATCACTACATATAAGATGCATATCTCACTGCATTCATCAGTGGTACCATAACACCATCGCTGATCCGACAATTTGGTGGACACACCCACAGTTGCCAGTAAAGGGGGAGGTTTAATCGACTTAATTGTCCTTAAAATGCAATACTCTCCTTGCTGCTTAGTAGGCCATCATAATACGAAACTGTATTACTCAGTACTAAATGCACTTAGGGTGGTACAGTGGTGCAGCGGATAGCATTGTTACCTCATTACAACAGCTTCCCAGGTTTGATTTTTGCAGGGTGCCCTATGTGTGAAGTCCACATGTCCTTCCTGTGTGCTTGTGTTTTTTTTCCCATATTTCAAAGATGATGCAGTAGGTGGCTTGGTCACTTTAAATTTATTACAAGTGTGAGTACCCAAGTTTGTGGTATGAAAGAACCGTGGCAGGGCTGGCCACCTGGCAGTGTGAAGATTCGACTAGATGAAGTCGAAGTGACAGTACAATCCGATGGGAAAAGGGGTTGTGGATGGAGTACTTTAGGCAGTATAACCAGGAGGTGGATGTGGGAGCATTATCTTCACATACTTTTGAACTTACTAAGTCTAGAGAAGTTTGGTGGATTGATTATTGTGACGTCCCCTCTCTGGCCAGTAATCAAGGAGTCTGAATCCTCATCACTGACATTGGAGAGGGACGTTCAGTTGGAACAAAAATGGATACACCCAGTATTTCCAGATGCATCTCTCTGCATCAAGCACAATTTCCCATAGGAGCACAGTGGGAACACAGTCCAGAGGATGGTTTTCCCTCTTTCTCCAGATCCCCAGTAAGACTCCCCACTGGCACAGCTACAGAGTTGAGTCCTCAGCCGAGTGTCCAAGCCAAGTTCTCCACCACTCTGTCTGTGAAATCAGTGCTTCGTGTCCCTGCTCCAAGCAGCTGACACACACACACTCTTTGAGATTTGATTTGCACACACACACACACACACACACACACACACACACACACACACACACACACTCGCTTGGGAAAGGTTGGCACAGATTTACTAGCTATGCCCCCTTCTGCCCAGACTATAAGATAAAATGCTACCAGACAATCCAAAGGCAGCTACTCTAAGGGTCTTACAAGGGTACCCAATTATACTGAATGAAATTAATATTAATAAAATTACAGTGTTTGGCCAATGCAGTAAGGCTTTCAGGAGTGGCCACATGGTCACCAAATAGATACAAGTACTCTCAAAGTTTAAAATATTCTCTAAAGGACCAGCCACAATGAAAGGTTTAAATATGTTTAATAATAAATAATAAAAGAACATGAAAATACTAAGCATCTATTTACAATAAACACCAGAGTTTCAATGACAGGAAATACTAAAATAACATAGATGAATAGATTCACACAGATACAGAAAAACAGTACTTAACTAATCTCACTATATTTTCCTGATTGATCTAAAGAATTACTATTCCCTGGTCACTTACTAGAGCAAGGCAAGATGAAGTTATTTATTTATTTATTTTCAGTTTGATGACTGGGGATGTCGACTGGGCTCAGGGAGCCCATTTTCATTGGAGGCCTGGGGAGAAAAGCTCCATGTTACAAAGTTTAGATACAGATACAATATAGAAAAGAAGAACAATTTACAATTATGTTTCATGCTAGAGAGTAGGCATAATTTCTTAGGCTCATGTTACCTTTAGATACAGACACAATATTATTAATGAACAATTTACAGTTACATTTCATGTTAGACAGCAGGTGTAAATTCTTAGGTACATGGTACAAATTTGATAGCCTATAGATCATAGCCAGAGAGGCTAGTAATCATAGCTAGAGAGGGGTTTAGAGGTGGAGAGAGAATTATAGGAATAGGTGGGGAGAATGCAGTTGCATTTTCTGTTAGAGTAAAGGTAGGAATGTAACTGAGATTTAAAGTTTTCAAAGTTTGCACAGGTCCTTAGAGAGGAAGGAAGAGAATTCCATTTTTTTGCTAAGGAAAAGGATAGCAGGAAATTGACCAGCAGGGCGATTGGGTTTTCGGACACAGATTAGGTTTTGGTGAGTAGATCTGAGAGTTCTCTGAGGGGTGTAGGGGAGAAGGATGTTGCATAGAGGGGTCTTTAAGTTGGTGAGGGGTCCTTCTTTATCAGGTCCCAAAAACAGACTGCCATGAGACTTCAGTCTCAGCTAGTATTAAAACATTATTTTAGTGATGGCTTACAGAATGACATCACATACAACTGGTCATTTGACTTCTGGTTCCCATGGAACCACCTTGCCTAGAAAATGGCAGGATTTAGCACATATGTGCCAATAATGCACACACATAGAGATGGCTAAGATCTGTTGCAGCTTCAGGAAGTCATAAAACCATAAACATTCCACTCTTCTTGAGTAGCAATTAGTTTACCCCAGACAATACAGAAAGCTTTCTAGTACAGACTTTATGTCTCTGGCTGCACTGAGAACTGTAGGATAACATCTTTATGGCCTAAGCTAGGTAATTTAATTTCAAACTATTTTCAAAGTTATCTGGACTGAGAGTAACCCCTTCTCTTCCAGTATACTTTGTTACAATATGTACATTTCAACAGTTACAGTACTACATGTATATTTCTTTTTCTGTCCAGCAGAACACACTGTTGATAAATTTTTAACTCAAGTGGCTTTACAAATAAATTTGATAAAAAAATGACATATAATTGTTTACAAAATTCCACCTAGCTAAGCCGGCATATGTTACACTGCCCCATACCTCTCATTTGGGTTCTTAAAAAGTTCATGTTCCTCGAAGTTCCACATTGAAAAGGTCTATCACATCACATGATTTTTTTAACCGATATTCATAGTAAATAGAAATTAATCATGTTAATATACAGGGGCGGCCCGTGCTATTGGACTGCCGGACTGCAGCCCCCTCAACAAAAGAACTAAAAAGAAATTTAAAAAAAAAAAAAAAAAATTTTAAAATTCGTGGACTTCGCACATGCGCAGTAGTCCAGACTACTGCGAGTCTACTGCGCATGCTCCAGGCAGTCCGGCAGTCCAGGTTGGGAAACATGAGGAGACGTCTGTGCACTTTTAAAGTGCACAGACTCGCTGGGAAAACGCGTCGGGCCAGACTGCAACACCAGCAGTCAGTCTCTCTCGTCGGGAAGGGTTTGGATCGCGGGTCTTTGGATTATTGCGTGGGCACATTTGGATTACGTTATGGAGAATGGGCAGCAAGGACAGGTAAGTGTGTTAATTAGTACTGTTTAGAATGGTAGGGAAGTGTGTGAATTTATGCCTATTTGAATGTATGATGGAGTGGGACTGGTAGGGAAGTGTGTGAATGAAGTTATGCCTATTTGAATGTAGGATGGAGTGTGTGTATGTTATGCCTATTTGAATGTAGGATGGAGTGTGTGTGTTATGCCTATTTGAATGTAGGATGGAGTGTGTGTGTTATGCCTATTTGAATGTAGGATGGAGTGTGTTATGCCTATTTGAATGTAGGATGGAGTGTGTGTTATGCCTATTTGAATGTAGGATGGAGTGTGTGTTATGCCTATTTGAATGTAGGATGGAGTGTGTGTTATGCCTATTTGAATGTAGGATGGAGTGTGTGTTATGCCTATTTGAATGTAGGATGGAGTGTGTGTTATGCCTATTTGAATGTAGGATGGAGTGTGTATTATGCCTATGTGAATGTAGGATGGAGTGTGTGTTATGCCTATGTGAATGTAGGATGGAGTGTGTGTTATGCCTATGTGAATGTAGGATGGAGTGTGTGTTATGCCTATGTGAATGTAGGATGGAGTGTGTGTTATGCCTATGTGAATGTAGGATGGAGTGTGTGTTATGCCTATGTGAATATAGGATGGAGTGTGTGTTATGCCTATGTGAATGTAGGATGGAGTGTGTGTTATGCCTATGTGAATGTAGGATGGAGTGTGTGTGTGTGCCTATGTGAATGTAGGATGGAGTGTGTGTGTGTGCCTGTGTGAATGTAGGATGGAGTGTGTGTGTGTGCCTATGTGAATGTAGGATGGAGTGTGTGTGTGTGTGTGTGTGTGTGTGTGTGTGTGTGTGTGTGTGTGTGTGTGTGTGTGTGTGTGTATGTGTGTGTATGTGTGTGTGTATGTGTGTGTGTATGTATGTGTGTGTGTGTGTCTGTGTGTGTGCCTATGTGAATGTAGGATGGAGTGTGTGTGTGCCTATGTGAATGTAGGATGGAGTGTGTGTGCCTATGTGAATGTAGGATGGAGTGTGTGTGTGTGTGTGCCTATGTGAATGTAGGATGGAGTGTGTGTGCCTATGTGAATGTAGGATGGAGAGTGTGTGCCTATGTGAATGTAGGATGGAGAGTGTGTGCCTATGTGAATGGAGGATGGAGAGTGTGTGCCTATGTGAATGTAGGATGGAGTGTGTGCCTATGTGAATGTAGGATGGAGTGTGTGCCTATGTGAATGTAGGATTGTGTGTGTGTGTGTGTGTGTGTGTGTGTGTGTGTGTGTGTGTGTGTGTGTGTGTGTGTGTGTGTGTGTGTGTGAAAATGCTCCAGGTGCTCATGGTGGTGTGGTAGGGAATACCTCAGGCTTGAACCCTGTACCCTGTATGCAGGTGTTAAAGACTTGAGTTCCCTACCCACCACCATTTGTAAAAAAAATTGCAGATTTTTGCCTCATATTTGATCTGATCTGTTCCTCATAATATCTGTGGTTTGTAAATGTTGCAATGCTTGATATTTGATGGTGTAGTAGTAGCATTGTTGCCTCACAGCTGCAGGTTCTCAGGTTTGATTCTTGGCTGGGGTTCCTTCTTTGTTGGGTCATTTGCTTGATATTTGATGGTGTAGTAGTAGCAGTGTTGGGGGTTCCTTCTTTGTGGGGTCTGTTTGCTTGATATTTGATGGTGTAGTAGTAGCATTGTTGCCTCACAGCTGCAGGTTCTCAGGTTTGATTCTTGGCTGGGGTTCCTTCTATGTGGGGTCCGTATCTTCTCCCTGTGTTTGTGTGGGTTTGCTTTTGTGTCCTTCCATGTTACAAAGACATGTCTGCATTATTTCTTCCTGGGCCTCTGCTGAAAATTGTTTTTTTGTTCCAAGTCAGACTGTCCTGATTAACAAATGTTAAATAAAATTGACAGGCATTTGAATTTCAGACTTCAGGTTTCTGAATGTTTAATTTCTTACATATTTGATGGTGCAGTGGCAGTATTGTTGCCTCATAGCTACAGGATTTGTGGTTTGATTCTTGGCTGTGGTGCCTTCTTTGTGGAGTCTCCATCTTATCTCTGTGTTTGTGTGGATTTGCTCTGGTATCCTGCCATTTTACAAAGACGTGTCTACAGTATTTCTCCCTGGACCTCTGCTGAAAATTGTTTTTGTTCCATCAGAAGTAAAATTGACAGGCATTTGAATTTCAGACTTCATAGTCTTCAGAAAATACATAGTAAAACAACTTTTTATTCTAGCAATAAATATATAGTAACACAACCTTTTATTATAGCAATTTTTTTAAGTTTATAAGATGACTATTTGAAATTGTTCCTTATTTTTGGGACTGTAATACCCTGTTAGTGGCTTTGTCCAGGTTTTTTGTGCTAAGGTTGACAGCTATGGCAAGAACTGAATTCACTGAATATGTTTGAGGGCTGTATTCCCTCATTACTGGATTTGTCCAGGTGTTTTGTGCTAAGAGGTTGACAGCTATGGTGAGAACTGAATTAATTAAATGATAGCCATTTAAGTTTCAGTCTTCCTCTCGTTCACAAAACAGCTGATTTGGCATAGTGGTATGTTGCTCTTGACTGTTTTGCACAGGGACCTTGTCTGTAAAATGTACGGTGGTAACACAGCATTTTTCTTTCACAAAGCAGGTGATTTGGCATAGTGGTATGTTCTGACTCTTTTTTGCACAGGGACTTTGGCAGTAAAATGTATGGTGGTGCCGTGGTAACACAGCATTTTATTCTAGCAGCTTTCCAAGATTATACAAGCAATGTTTAATGTGTCCCTGGTTTTTGCCCTTTTGACCCACCCCAATAAATTTGGCTTTTTCCAGACTTCTTGTGCTGCGAAGTTGAGATGCAGTTGAGTATTGAGCAGATTTTACAAGGAGCTGAGAGCTGCAGGGGAAGAGACGTTTAGTGCTAATAGCACAACAGGCTGTGTGCTTGCTTTTGATGCAGAAGGTTGTTGGTTCTACTCCCATAAGGGGTGAATGCTGAAAGTTAAGATACTAATTATGAGCCTGTTATCAGTTTGCCATCCATTTCCTATTGCAATATTACTAGCTTATTTTTAATGTAATTTAGGCAATTTATTCCACAGGGGCATCAGACACTTTATTGTTCGATGAAACCATGAAATATAAAGGTGATTGCTAGCACCAACCTCTTCATTACAGATTTATTTAACGTGGAATTATTTAGATGACTTTTTTACTACTTCAGAGATTGTGCATATTTACTGATAATGGTGGACTGTAGAATTGTGCATATTTACTGATAATAGTGGACTGTAGAAGTTTGAGTAGACTTTTATGATGGAAATGTTCTGAATTGGACAGTTTTGTTTCATTGTTTACTGGAAAAATATTCAAAGCAATAGGAACGTGTATCAAAGAGCACATGTATGTTTCATATGCAAGGGGCCTATGATTTGAAAACAGCCCAGAATTAATTTTTATCTGCCATGAGTAAAATGTATTTTCTTTGAATGTGGATTTTAATGTTGTTTCAGTGAATGTGAGTTTCAAGGGCAGAGAAGGTTTAATGCCAAGTTTGTTATGTCTTAGTGTTTGCGCTGTAAAATGCAAAAATAAAACTTTCAAATGAAGTTCAAATCATCATAGAAGTAAATCAGTATGCACATTAGTGTTTATGGTAAATGGAGTGAAATAGCAAATTAATGGATCATTGGAATGGCTGCAGGGAGGCTCCATTCGACCAGGGTTTTGTGAGGGGGAAGGGCGACAAACTTAGACAGCCCCAGCTGAACCATACCTCCCAACTGTCCAGATTTTCAAAGAATGAATAGATGTTTTGCTTCTTATTTTTGATTTGTTCCTCATAAAAATGTGTGGTTTTCTGGCAAATCATTTAGGAATTAAGTCACTAAATAACGACACACCTAGTTTCAGACTTCATAACCTTCAGAAAAATGCATGCTAAAGTAAGACCTGTTCTATCAACTGTCCCAGTTTATAGAAGAGCATTTTTTAGTACTGTTTATATGTTCCCCCAATATATTTGGCCTTGTCCAGATTTATGTCCCAGTTTATACAAGAGCAATTTTTAGTACTGTTTATATGTTCCCCCAATATATCTGGCCTTGTCCAGATTTATTGCATTAACAGGTTGATAGGTACATGCAAATAAATTGCTTTATAGAATTAGGCATAGCCAAACCTCTGAACTGTCCCTGATTTTGACACAAAATGTTGCTCTTCCCCTAATGATCCCTCCGCAAAATAGCAATTTTGGAAGAAAACATGGAGGGTTTATAATTAAGAAATAACTGTAATAATCAGATTACTTTTATTTCAGAAATGCATGTAGATTATTTTATTTTGTCAGCTGCTCAAGTTAGCAGTACTAATATTAAAGTGTCCCTTCTTTGACAGGTTCCCAGCTGTATTGTGTTGCTATTTTATATTTTTACATCACATTTTTGGTCCATTTTTCATAAAATTGTGTTTTTTTGGCAAATTAGTGACAAATAATTAAAGACTGAAGTTAGAAAATAATGACAGACATTTGAGTTTCAGATTTCATACCATTCAGAAAATTCATACTAATGCAAGACCTCTATTAGTTTTCTAAGGTTATAAGAGCGATATTTTAAAAATTGTCCTTATTTTTGGGCCTTTGGCCCATTTCTTTGTATGGCTTTGTCCAGATTTCTTGCTCTGAGGTTGATAGGTGTCAGGGCCATCACAAGTCATCCAGAGACATTTCAAACTGTCACATACTTGTTACACCCCACTCCCCCATGTAGTGACTCTGGATGTGTCGAAGCAAGGCAAGGAGTAGTTATGCAGTGTAAATGTGCAGAGAATCCCACCCATCCAAGGTAGACACAAGTACTAGAGTGGCTTTTCATCTGTCCTTGATTTTTGCAAAATGGTCTGGTTTCTGTCATATTTTTTGTACTGTTGATTTATGCTTATTACTCAAAGTGCCTGTTGCTCTGTGTTTAAGTAGCAATACTTTAATGACCATCAGGTAAGCTTGGCTGAGATTGCAAGATGCAAGTAAGCTTTAATAAGCATACTGTTAAAGAATTGCCAACATTGAAAGCCTTTCTGTTGCCATGTAGAGAATACTTAACTAGATAATGTATAAGCCTTGGGTATTGAAATGCATATGCCAGTATTTGTAATAAAGGACGGAATTACATTATTTTAAGAGTCTCATTACACTTGGAGACTTACACACATCTCTGCAGGCTTTAACCATAAACCGAATGCCAATAGCGTGGTCTATAACCTGTACAGTAATCCTTTTAAGCAATGTATCTTGAGCTTATTTCTTGTTTACTTTTCATTTTTTACTTTGATCATGTTTTCCCCATGAAACAAGTAGATGTCAGGCAGCAGGTCTTTTTTTGGATAAGGAACATTTTTACAAGTGGGGGCATCAGAGATTTCTACTTTCAGCATGTTACTTGTTACTTTAATAAAGCTGAATATAAATTATAATTAGAAATGCAGTGCAATAAGTGGTTTGAGTTGAGTGCTGCTTGTTTTTCTTATACTTGATTTTGACTGGCATTCCATTAATGCATTTAAAAAAAAGCAATTTATTTTTTCATGCCTCACAACCTTTTTTGTTTCCATCTAGACATTAAGCTGTCATGCAGCCAATGCATTGAAATATTTTTATTCTTCTACACTTCATTTTGTCTTGATTGTTTTGCTACTACAGGTGTTTGTGTGTGTGGTAGGGGAATACCTCAGGCTTGAACCCTGTACCTTGTATGCAGGTGTTAAAGACCTTAATTCCCTACCCACCACCATTTGTGAAAAAAACTGCAGATTTTTGCCTTATGTTTGATCTGATCTGTTCCTCATAATATATGTGGTTTGTAAATGTTGCAATGCTTGATATTTGATGGGGCAGTTGTAGCATTGTTGCCTCACAGCTGCAGGTTCTCAGGTTTGCTTCTTGGCTGGAGTGCCTTCTTTGTGGGGTCTTTATCTTCTCCCTGTGTTTGTGTGGGTTTGCTTTTGTGTCCTCCCATGTTACAAAGACATGTCTGCATTATTTCTTCCTGGGCCTCTGAATTTTTTTTGTTCCAAGTCAGACTGTCCTGATTAACAAATGTTAAATAAAATTGACAGGCATTTGAATTTCAGACTTCAGGTTTCTGAATGTTTAAGTCCTTGCATATTTGATGGTGCAGTGGTAGTATTGTTGCCTCACAGCTATAGGTTTTCTGGTTTGATTCTTGGCTGGGGTGCCTTCTGTGTAGAGTCTGCATCTCCTCCCTGTGTTTGTGTGGATTTGCTCTGGTGCCCTGTCATTTTACAAAGATGTGTCTGCAGTATTTCTCCCTGGGTCTCTGCTGAAAATTGTTTTTATTCTGTTAGCAGTAAAATTGACAGGCATTTGAATTTCAGACTTCATGTTCTTCAGAAAATACATAGTAACACAACCGTAACACAACCTTTTATTCTAGCAATTTTCTAAGTTTATAAGATGAATATTTGAAATTTGTCCCTATTTTTGGGACTGTATTCCCTCATTATTGGCTTCATCCAGGTTTTTTGTGCTAAAGTTGACAGCTATGGCAAGAACTGAATTCACTGAATGTTTGAGGGCTGTATTGCCTCATTACTGGGTTTGTCCAGGTGTTTTGTACTAAGAGGTTGACAGCTATGGTGAGAACTGAATTCACTAAATGATAGCCATTTAAGTTTCAGTTTTCCTCTTTTACAAAGCAGCTGATTTGGCGTAGTGGTATGTTGCTCTGTTTTGCACAGGGAGCTTGGCAGTAAAATGTATGGTTCTAGCAACTTTCCAAGATTATACAAGCAATGATTCTGTCCCTGTTTTTTGGGCTTTTGACACTTAATAGGAAAACCACTTTATAAAAAACAGCAGAGCTTTCGGATACAATCCTTCATCAATACTAATACATACAAGGATAGTCACTGTTAAAATACAGGTCCAAAACAGTCACATGACCAGCAGCCCAAAGAATCATGTGACATGGCAAAATCCATATAACATAACGAAGTTAAAATTCAAAACATAATAAATGCTAAATAAACAGTATAAAGCACATGTAATAAAACACAAAAGTTAAAATATATATTAAAAACATATATTGAGGACATGAAAATATAAAATATAAAATATAGAGTAATCACAGCCTAGTTCTACTCAACCTAACCAAAACTGGTTTGAGGCTGACCATACTGTTCAAGCCAGGTGCTGAATCACTTGCCAGTCTCAAAATCCACTCATATTCTTTATTTTCCAGGTGGTTATTCATATCAGCAACACACCAAACAGCCAATGCCTTTCTTCACTTTATTTTAGACCTGGTACCTCGGCAGTTCGCCTTCAAGGATCACAATAATTTTCTGCACACTATTAGCTTTTATAGTGCATATCCAAACAATTAAGCAATGATTCAATTAATCCAAAAATTCTTTTAAAGTGACCTTGTGAATAACAATATTAAATTCTCCAAATCTCATGAAAAAAACATACAAATAACAAAATGCAATGCCTTATGCATCATTATTAATTCATTTTTTAGTAAAAATTCATTCTTTAATAAAAATTCATTCTTTAGAAAAAATTCTTTAGAAAAAATTCATTCTTTAATAAAAAGATTTTATGTAATGAAACATTATACTTCTATGTACATATGTTTAATCCAAAAATATTTATTAAAAATATTTATATACTTTTATTGTTTTTTTGTTATTTTAAATTGATTTTAGTATGTTTTAATTTTATTCTTACTTCTTTTATCTCTCCTAAATCCATCATGTGCCCAATTCTAAATTTAAACCATGTGGCCTTAAGGTATTAAACTTTAGAATCATTTTTGTCTCTAATTCTAAAAGTTTGTTAGTGATATTGTCACCATTACAAACAAATGGTCTCCCCAAAACTCCATATCTTAAACTATCACTATTGCCATTATGAATATCCAAAAAATGTTTGGCTACTGGACTGAGTAAATTTGAATTCCGAATGTCTCTCAGATGTTCCAAAATTCTAACTCTGACCATCCTCTTGGTCTGGCCAATGTACCAAGTATTAGCGCAACTACAAGTCAAGGCATATACTACCCCAATAGATTTACAATTAAAGTGATATCTAGGGGTATAAATAATATCATTGATGGAATTAATATTGACAACCCTGTCACAAAGACTACAAGAATTACATTTAAATGTACCTCTGTTGGTCAACTGTATAACTGTTGAGTTGCAACAGTTATTATTCAAAATATTCTTCAAATTTTTTCCTTTTTTAAAAGAAAAAATGACATGATGGGGAAACAGTTCACCTATGCTTTCATCCTCACTCACCAGATACCAAAACCTTCTAACTATACTAACTAATCTATTGGAGAAGGTGGTATACTTAGTAACAAAAAATAAGTCCTCCACATTCTTCTCTTTTAATGAAGGTCTACAGATACCATGTTCAAATTTTTTGATGTCCTTGTCATTCTCATTGTTTTTAACCTTTGCCATTGTGTTTCTTAAGTGTTTTGTATCATATCCTCTTTCCCTTAATCTCAAAAAAACTCCATTTAATTCATGATCAACATCTTTCTTTATACTAGTGTGAGAATAAACTCTTTTAAATTCTCCAAAAGGTAGTGCGCTTAACAAATGGGGTGGATGCATACTGGAAGCATGCAAAAACATGTTAACTGACGTGCTTTTTCTATAAGGTCTAAATTCAATAACATTATCTCTTATGAACAAAGTCAAATCCAAATAATTGATTTCATTTCTGTCAATTTCATAAGAGAAAGAAAGTCCATGTGCATTATTATTCAAACTTTCAAAAAAATCATAAAATTCATGCATTTCCCCTTTACAAATGAAAATTAAATCATCAATGAAGCGCTTATATAAAACTACCCTATTCTTGAAGAATTCCGTCGGATATATGAAATTTCTTTCGAAAAAATCCATGTATACAACAGCATATGTGGGGGCAAAAGCCGCCCCCATAGCTGTTCCCTTGATCTGTAAAAAATATTCTTTGTTGAACATGAAGTAATTATGTGTTAAACAATATTCTAATAATAAAATCAAAAAGTTGGTTCTAGGTCCCTCACCCAACATGTTATTAATAGCCTCTAATCCCCATCTCTTATCTATGCTTGTATACAGTGACTTCACGTCAATAGTCACCCAATAGTACTCAGAATTCCAACTTGACTTGGAAATAGCCTTGATTAAATCTTGAGTGTTACTAATATGAGCACTTACTTTATCCAAATACACCTTTAACTGGGAATCCAAGAAAATGTTAACATTTTCCATATAGGAGCCTATTCCCGAAACTATAGGTCTCCCAGGAGGGTCAACCATGTCTTTGTGAACTTTGGGTAGGGCATATAATATGGGTGCAATGGGATCTTTTACATACATTTTTTTAACATCACTATGTGAGAAGAAACCCAATCGTTCACCCTTTTCCAATAAAAATAACAAACCTTCATTATAAGTTTTGAGTGGATCACATTCAAGTTTTTTATATTCTTCAGCATTATTAAGCAATTTGTAAACCATATTACAATAATTGGATTTACTTAGAATCACCCAATTTCCCCCTTTGTCAGCACACTTGAAAATGTATTGGTCTTTGATGTCTTTTAGATTTTTTAAGGCTTGCCATTCCTGCCTGTTAAGGTTAAATTGTTTCTTTTCCCCACAAAATTCCTTGAATGATGCCTCAACTTCCTTCAAAATCACTTTTTGAAATAATGTTATTGCTGGTACAACAATAGCTGGAATGAAATTACTTTTAACATTCTTAAATTTAGGCATTTCCAATCTGCCATACCCAGTCATGTAGTTTACATTACATTCATTTTCAATTTGAGAACTTGCTGACAGTTCAACATTTTCTTCTAAAAAAACATTCATCATATTCATAATTGTATATCGATACATTCATAAGACTTTCATCCAATTCTATTTGTCCGTTTTGTTCAAAATATTCTGTACCTGGAAGTTTCCTCTTCACAAATTTATTAAAATACACTTTAAGTAACAATTTCCGAATAAAAGCCTTAACTTCTAAATAGATATCGGCATAAGTCGGAAAGAAAGTGGGAACAAATTTGCTCCCTTTACTTAATAAACTAAGCATATCAGTGTCCAGGTACAAATCAGACAAATTTATGCATTGCAATGTGTTAGAAACATTCATACATGCAGTTTCTGTTGTCAAACCTTCATTTGTAACGACCCTTGCGGCCATTTCTTCCATTCCTTCCTTTATTCCGATCATCATCTAAAGAATTTTTTCTAAAGAATGAATTTTTATTAAAGAATGAATTTTTACTAAAAAATGAATTAATAATGATGCATAAGGCATTGCATTTTGTTATTTGTATGTTTTTTTCATGAGATTTGGAGAATTTAATATTGTTATTCACAAGGTCACTTTAAAAGAATTTTTGGATTAATTGAATCATTGCTTAATTGTTTGGATATGCACTATAAAAGCTAATAGTGTGCAGAAAATTATTGTGATCCTTGAAGGCGAACTGCCGAGGTACCAGGTCTAAAATAAAGTGAAGAAAGACATTGGCTGTTTGGTGTGTTGCTGCTATCATTTTCGTTGTTGCTGTGGTTATTCATATCCCCACCTCTAAGCGTAGGCTGGACTGAGTCAATAGCCCTAAATTTAAAGAAATGCTGTTGCCCAAACTCAGCTACGTGCTTATACAATGCATTTCTTTCACAGCACCTCCTAATCTCGGACTTGTGTTCAATGATGCGTTCTCTTAACTTACTAGGGTTGCCACCTTCGTTCACGGCTAAAACCGGAGCCACACCACGCCCCTCGCGTCACCAGTAACCCCGCCCGCCCCACCCCCTCTCCCGCCAACATACCCCCTATTTTGTGATGTCACCGACAGCATCACTCAACGGGAACGCTCTCTTTTTTCGTTCCCACCGTCTGCTTTTGGCTGATTTTTTATGCTTTTCTGTAAAAAAAGCATAGTAAATCAGCCGATCAACGGGAACGCCGTCTTTTTTCGTTCCCGCCGCCTGCTTTTGGCTGATTTGCTATGCTTTTCTGTAAAAATAGCATAGTAAATCAGCCGATTTACAAACTCCGATAGTCTGTTCCTTTTTGAAACAGAATACCGGAGTTTGTACAGTGTTTTCCGGACTACCGGAGAATCAGTTTGATTTCCTGACAGTCCGGAAAAAAAACGGAGGGGTGGCAAGCCTATAACTTACGGGTAGTTTTGCCTACATAAAAAGAATGACAGGCAACACACGTAGCTCCTCCCCTTTATGGTTGGCCACACCCCTTCCCCTTGACCCCACCCATTCAGCTGTCTCCTGCAGCCCCCCTTTGATTTGAAGTCACCAGCCGCCACTGTTAATATATTAAAAGATCTTTTTTTATACGTAAAAGTAGCATATTTTAAGCATCCTATGAGCTTCCTGGTTGAAATTGTTAGTAAGCCATGAGTATGGTTCCACATTTTGCCCATTTGTTCCACATTAAGAAGGCGAGTGTTCTTCATTCTAGAGATGGGAGGTTGAGTGCTATGCTGACTGCCCTGGCATAAATGGCAATACCTCATATCGTTACAGATGTCATGATAGGTGATCTGGTTATGAAGTTTTCAATAGTAAACTATACAATCAGCAGCAACTACATTACAGTAAAAATGTTTCGCTTCCATATTTCCTACAAATTTATTCGATAGGCCTATCCCCCCCCTTATCGGGGTATGTATTGTGGTCTCTCCGCCTACAGAGGCAGAGTTTTTGTGTGGGATAGGTCACCTCTGACTACAGTATAAAACAGATGCAACTGGAAGCTGCTTTATTTTATTTTGCTGTTTTCGTAACGCCTTCGTTTTGAGGAAGGGAATTTTGCGCGATGTCTGGTACTGTGAAGAACATTATTATTTTTGGAGCCACTGGCATGACAGGCTTGGCGACCTTACCCCAAGCAGTAAGTGCAGGTGAGTTATAATAGCTTTTTTTTTACATGTTCTCCATCATTATAAGTTGGATGAGTAATGTTTCATTGTTAGTCTTATTACTTGCAGGGAATACGGACTGTTATATTATTCCTATAGTAAATGAACCTATTCACGTACAGGGTGAAAGTGGAAATGGGACGCTTACTTTCTTCTCTATGCCTTTTTTAGTCTTACATTTTCTACTCGAAGTTCATTTTATTTTGCTAAATATCAAAGTAAGAGATGTTGGAAATTTCTGTTTGAAGCCACCTTTGAGCTACTCAGAAAGTTTCTTGATTTCCAGTCGCTTGTCCTTGTATTTCCGTCGGTGTTTGTAACCCCTGACCCCAAACTCGCGGAGATTCGGGCGTGGCTTGGCTTGGCTGACAATCGATACTTCCTGCTGTACGAATTTATGAAAACCGGAAAATCTCTGGAATCGCATATGCGTAGAATTACCAGGTTGCTTGAAGTACTTCGCGTCTACCCCTTTCTTGCCTCAGAATTTTGCTCTGTCCTTCCTAATTCCTCTCAAAACTGGCAATTTTGGGAGAAAGGGTGGCTATGGTTCCACCTGTCCCTCTTTAGACAGTTGCGTCCTGCGACAAAACCTAAAAAAATGGCAAATGTCCTGAGATTTTTTAGAGCAAATCTATTTCTTAAGTTTTCTTTAATAGTTGCATAAAACAGTTATTTTTGTATCACGTTTCGCTTAACTATTATATGAAATAGCATGAGCAATTTAAATGCAACAAAATAAGCTTTTATTTTGGCAAAAAAGTGAAGTTTTGTCCTTTGCACTGGCCGGGGGTATGTTTTATCCTGCAAAATCTCACATTTCTACAAAACATGTCCCACTTTGGGCATCTGAAAAGGTGGCAACCCTATGGGTGACAGATTGCGTTGTAATCATACCTCTCAAGTGTACCTCATTACGAGGAACATACCTCATTTGGGGTCTTAAAAAGTTCATGTTCCTCAAAGTTCCACATTGAATGGGTCACACATTCAGTTTAAGATTTTTTTAACTGATATCCATGTTAAATAGAAACAAATCACATTAATTCTTTTAAAGATCTTTTTTATTAGTAAAGCCAGCATATTTTGACCATTATATGACCTTCTAGTTGAAGTTGTTAGTAAGCCATTATTAGTATGTATTCCACATTATGAGGGTTAGTGTTCCTCTTTTTGGAGCTAGATGGTTGAGAGCTGTAGTTGTAATAAGTAATAATATTAGTATTCTCTTCAGAAAATACATTTAATTTGCTTTCTCATATTCTGTCGACTTCTGAATATAATAGTAATGTCTTAAAAGTGTCTTATTATTTTTGGATTTGTCTCTAGATTCTGTAGTGACGTGTGAGTGTGTGTGTAATGGTTGATAAGTGTATGCAGTTGTAGCGGCAGGCATTACTGAGTTGCAAGATTGCAGCTACTCTAACATGTTGACTAAGTGTACTTCGTTATGAGAAACATTACTCATTTTGAATCTTAAAAATTCTACGTGTAAAGGATCGGTCACTTTCGCTAACATTTTTTAAAAATTAAACTATTGCTGTTATACTCTAGAATAACAAGCCTTGCATTAGCATTCATTTTCCAAAAGATAGGACGTCTGAAATTCAAACATGCTATTTAATGAATAAAATTCTCATTTATCTTCCAGAAACAGAAAATCTTTATATGAGGAACAGACCTAAAGTATGATGCAACAATCAGGACAGTTGATGGGTATCCATCCAGTTAGTTGTAGGTTTATGCTTATAACTATTGTTTGCTTTAAGATTTTAATAGGCTTAGTTTAATACAGTAATTACATCTCTCTTCTTTATCAACGGTATTGCTTGCCACTATGGTAATTGCATATAATTGTACTATTGAATGGAATGGTGTGATCACATTCTGAAAACTTGAGAAAAATCTTATTCCACTGCTAATGAAAGTAGTTTTGGCAAACAAATTTATTTTGCTTTTGTTTACCCGGTTTGTTCAGCTGTGTCTAGTCATAAAACCCTTTTCAGTGGAGGCCCAGGAAGAAAAGTGCAAACATATTACAAACATTAAAAAAAAAAAAAAAAAAATTGAGTAATGTACATGAATAGACATTTAGTAATGTACATTAACAATGACATCTATTTGCCAATTAGGTTACATCTTATATGAAACAAACACAACTGTTATACTTTAAAAGGTACTTGTGCATTAGCAGATGTTGAACAATGAGTATCTGAAGAGCTGTACTAGTGGATTTGTCAAACAGATAATCATACCTCTCAACTGACCAGATTTTCGCAGAATGTATGGATGTTTGGCTAATATTTTTGGTCTATTCCACATAAAATTTCTGGTTTTCTGTCAAATTACTGGGATGATTTGAGGACTAAAGTCACTAACTAATGACATTTGAGTTTCAGACTTCAAATCCTTCAAAAATGTTTGTTAAAACAAACCCTGTTACTCTAGCAACTTTCAAATTTTATAAAAGCAATATTTAAAATATGGTCCTATTTTTGGGAATTTGTCCCCCATTTTGTTGGGTTCTGTCCAGATTTCTTGCGCTAAGAGGTTGAGAGGTATGCAGATAATGGATCCCCTGACTACTGCTTACAAATTCAAAGCAAGTGAGGTGAGGGAGCATACTAGGTAGGGCAGAAAATGTTAATACTGTAGTTAGGAGTTTGGTATAAAGCAGGTTCTTTCTGTCTTTCTTTCTCTGTCTATGGTGTGTGTGTATAATCTTTTATTTATATATATATATATATATACATATATATATATATATATATATATATATATATATATGTATATATATATATATATATATATATATATATATATATATATATATACATGCACACTACATACGTACATATGGCTATCATAAGGTTTATATTAGAAGTATGGTGCAGGAAGTGCTAGATGTCCAGGAGACGCTAGTAAAACTATTCCTGTTTTGGTGAAGACTGGTTCTTGACCATCGGATTCTGAGTAAAGTGAAATGGTTTGACAATAAAAGTGGCATTTGTCCTGGAGATAGATGTACAGGAGCAGATCCATTGATTTAAAGTGTGTTGTAAAGGACCTTAAATCCATTCAGAATGAAAGTGGTAGTGGTGTATGTTTCCATATTTTTGCTATAGTAAATATATAGTCAACTGCCTATTTGCCTTCACTTAAATGATTGTTGACTTGCCAGGAATCCAATATTTTTTTGGATACGATCACACTGTATGTGTCTTACCATTTGTATGCTATTTCGGACAATTTAATTAAAAAAAAAGCATAACTAGGTTTGTTTAACAATACTGTTAGTGTTGGAGGTAGATTGCTACCAGTTCAATGTGGGTCTTCTAATAGAGTGTTTTAATAAAGTTTATGGGTAGGAATCCATGTGTTAAGAATACAGCACAGATGTTTGTATGGTACCATAAAAGGATTTTTTAGGTAACGTTAGATGTGTATAGTTTTATATTCATTTATACTGCAGTCAGTGGCTGCCTCAGTGATCAGTGGCTGCCTCAGTGAGGAGGGCCCACGATTTTATTTTCATTCTGTTTTGTTTTTACCTGAATCATAACTGATCTTCTTTTTTTTTTTTTTTTTTTTTTTATCAATTAAACCTGCAAATATTAGTTAATTACTTGTGGCTTCTTTTGTCCCTTCATATGCAAATTTATATATTTCAACTTTTGAAGATTTTCTTTGAAATAATGGGAATAAAAAATATGTTGACTTATTTCAGATGTTTTTCATTTTATATATGCAAGGGGCATGTACACTGAATTTGACATTCTTTGATTTCACTGCACAGAGCAGTAGTGTGAGTTTTTCTTTTCCTTATAAGAGACACTTTTCTGAATGAGTTTATTTGGATATGAAGTTTACTGAAACAGTTGACAAATAGGTTAAAAGCAGATTTATACTGCAGATGTGCAATCATAAATATTTCTGCATGCTGAAATTGCCAATCCGTCTCTTTTGATTTAAGCTCCCCTCCCCCATAGGGAGTTTTTGAGGGCTTTTAGGATTGCTAAACCAGAGTGATTGGTAGTGTTCAGAAAATGCTGTCTGGAAAGGGGGAGTACACAAATGGAACAGTTTTATACAGGTAGTGACCCAATGGGGATTCACATCACCAGAATGTTGTTCTGAATCTGTTTTAGAAATGGTAGAGCTTCCACCCTCACACCCACTGTGTCTTGTAACTATTGTAACTATTTGTACATACTTCTCAGAAGAATGAGAGAAAATCTCACTCACACATTGATGTCAGCTAGAAAGCTCATGCATTATCCAGTTGTCCTACGTTTTATTGCAAAAGTGTTGAATAATAATGACATGTCATCTAAATAAAAATGTTTAGAAAGCTTGTGGCTAAACTATGGCACCATACCTTGTTTTAAATGTAATGTTTGCTAGTACATAGTGCAGAACAAAAAATGATTAGATAAAAGGCATATTTTTGCAGTTTTCACTATTTGAATAGTATATGGAGCAGAGGATTCTCATGTTAAAGTTTGGATTCAGGAATACATCCAATATGGTGGCAGTGGCAGTTTTCTTAGTTCACTCACTAGCAGTTTTTGTAGCTTAAGTTCACAAGAATAAGGCTAATCCATTTAGCTTTTCTGTCATTATCTGTTCTAATCTACAGAAAGGTGGACAAGTTAAGTATTCATTGAATAGGTTTCAGGTTTTAATTATTTTTAGTTCCTTGTAGCCTGTGCCGTCCCTCCTGTGGGACAGTAATTAAGGAGCCTCAGTCCTCACCACTGACACCAGTGGGGAACGTTCACTTACAACAAAAGTAGACACACAATATTTTCAAGTTGCAGCTCTCTGCACCAAGCGCAATTACCCTTAATAGCACATGGGGACCACACTCCAGTCCTGGGGCTAGGTTTCTCTTTCCAGGCCCCAAATAAGACTCCCCACTGACCCAGCTATAGAGCTAAGTCGTTGGCCGGGTGTTCCAAGCCAAGTCCTCCACCACCCTCTCTGTGAAAGCAGTGCTCCGTGTCCCTGTTCAAAGTAGCTGACACAATCTCTGAGATTTGGTTTTCTCACACACACACACACACACACACACACACACACACACACACACACACACACCTGGGAAAGCCTGGCACAGCTTACCCACTCTCCCACTTCCACCCAGACTAAAAGGTAGATACACTGCCACCAGAACACCCACAAAGCCAGCTACTCTAAGGCTGTTAACAGAGTACCAAATTACTCTTAGTGAAATTAGAACTTCTACAAATGGTAATATTAATCAAGTAGCAAGATTTTCAGGAGCATGAAGCTACAGTGCCACCAAATAAAATGCAATTACTCTCAAAAGGTTAAACTATTTTCTAAAAGACCAGCCACAATGAAAAGTTTAGGTATATTTAATAATAAGCAATAAAATAAAAATATGAAAATACTGATTATCTAGTTACAGTAAACACCAGAATTTCAATTCACAAGAAATATAAAAAATAACACAGATGGAAAGACTCGGACAGATATTTCCCAACTGGTGAAGAATTACTATTCCCGAAAATTATTTACTAAAGCAAGGCGAGATGACTTGGATGAGTGTCACTGTTGTCGGGTCCAAGACAGAGTGGTGAGTGTCACTATCACATCTCTCAATAATATCTAAATACAATGTCAGTTCTGGCTGCAGAATGACATTACATCTGGATACCTGATATTGTGGTTCCGACACTACCCCCCCCCGCCCCTGGTCAGCAACTTGAGCCAGTATCTGGCACAGATGTGTCACAATACACACCCAGAACCCTGCTAAGACTTGTTTCAGCATCTGGAGACTGTAAAACAATTACAATACTTTCTGCAGAGACTAGCCAGCCATTCTCTGGCACCCCAGGGTAGCAATTAGTTCACCACTAAGGGCAATAAGAGTAGAAGTGCAGGCCAGACATTGCGTCTCTGGCTGCATTCAGGCCTGTGAGATAAAATCTTTATGGCCCAAACCAAATAATTTAATTTCAAACTATTTTTCTAAAGGTTAGCTGGGCTGAACTTAACCGCTTCCAGCATCCTCTGTTAACATATATACATTTCATCAGTTGCAGTATAGTCTGACATACATCTGTATTTCTTTTCTGTCCAGCAGGACCCACTGTTGATGCATTAACACAAGTGACTTCACAAATATATTTTTAAAAAAGCATCTGTACAAATCAGTTTGATATACAAATGCCATATATTTTTTTTAATTTCCGCTAGCTATGCTAGCATATATTACACATGCACTGCCCTACTCTCTCTAGCATAGCTGGTACTACCTCGCATCATCACATAGCCAGTGAGTTTAAGTAATACTGTATGGTAATTCTTGATTTACATAGATGAGTTGTACATATTTTAACAAATATTGGAGTACCACTTTAATTTTTTGTTGTGAAGCTTTTCCCATGTTTGGTTTACTGTTGCTGTGGAGGACTACCCTGATTCTGCGTTATTTTGATTTCATGTATTTCTTGAAAGGCAGCAACCCAAGACTTTAGGAGTAGGGAAAGTAGAAATTTCACGTATTTTAATGATTTCGGAGCACTAGTGATTTTACATTAATTTGTGTAACTGGCAGCTAACTTTTCCACAAAAGGATGAATTGAAGGTTTATCCCTTTCATTTTGATGGTGCATTTGCAGAGTTTGTGTAACTGTCAGGGTAAAAAAAATATTGTTATTGATTAAAGAGGAACACTAGATTTTGTATTGGTTATAGATGAGTAACACTGAACCTAGAGTGTCTTTAATTGCTGCCTATAAATTTTTTTTTAGTAGTATGCTGAGTTTTGATAGAATTGTTTTGCCTAGTGTTATTAATGTATGTATTGATGTATAATCCATATATTAAGAAAGAATGCAGCTAGACCCTAGTTTTTGTGAAATAAGGTAGTTTATTCCATACAGTAGATATCAAAAAGTGTGTGCATCCAAATAACACATCTGGTAGTCTTTCACACAAAGTAACACAACACCTTTTAATGCAGTACAAAATTGCAAAGAAAACTGTCCTGGAGCTCTCATCAGAACAAATATAGCATTTTCAGTCTATGGTCCCTTCCCTTGTACACTGACTTCTTACACACAAGCCACTGCTCTGGTCTCTGTTTCCCTTAGCAATGGTGACTATTTTCTCTGCTTGGCCTCCTTTGTTTGTACAGGAAGCTGTACACCCAGAGTTGCTATAGTTGTGTCCCAAATCTCCTTTACTAGGAGTGTTTCAGTTATTCATTTATTAATGTCATCTGTAGCCAGGCTGTATCCCTCTTAAACAGAGGCCGCTATAATGTAATATGCTTCACTAAGTTGTGGGTTGCTTAAACAACACAAAGGAACCTCCAGGTGAGTAACCTCCTGTAAAGGAAGTGTTGAAAGCCTTCATTGAGAACCCAATTTTGGATATTTTGTGGATTGCTCTTGTTTGTCATGAAACATTTAGTATGAGAGAGGGTGCAGCCTTGGATGTTTAACTTACAGCTGGTTTCCTTTGGGTGTTGCTGTGTGGATTTAGATCATATCCATTCAGGTTTCAAAGGTACTGTGTAATTTCATTTTGATTATACCAAGTCAAAAAGGGTGTGGTTTAGTTTGGCTTTTCTTTGTGGAAACCTGTATTTTTATCCTACTTGGTGTCTTATTGGACTTAAATAACGCATGGATGAAGTGAACCCCTATCTGTTTTGCCCAGTGGAGCATTTGCTGTCACTGTACTGTTTCGTTCACACATTTTGTAGCTGTTAACTTGAGTATGATAATTGTATGCTGTATAGCAAGGTGCAGTTGTCAAAACTGGAAATATTCTTTTGAAGTATCCATTTGAATGACTTGTACATTTTAGAACATGCTGATTTGTGTTTTGCTTGCATACAATGTAAGCTTTTATGTTAGATCTGCACTCATATAGTTAGCTAGCAAACGTTTCTACAAGTGTACCCTTGGGCAGTACATCGGAGACCAATTCTGCTTCTACAGTATGAAAACTATTTTCTTGCTGACAAAACAGTTTGTTAATGCTGTCATTTGCTCATTTCCAGTAAATGAGGATGTACAACTTTCTGCCTTCTGCAGAGGTTAACGGCAAAGAGTTTGAAAGCAGCTCCTTTTATTGCATACTGTTATACTGAAAAGATATGCTTTGGCCGAAAGGATAGATGCTGTCATGCATCCTGGACATCAGATTTGGCCTGTGTATCTTACAAAACTTTTAGTGCACGTCTTTGTCCGGATCTAATATTTTGCTGGCAGTATGTACATTGCCATTAGTTTTCATTTGATATCTGCTGTACATAATCTCAATTATGTCAACAGACCATAAGAAGCCACCTTGTTTTATTAGCATTGACTGCTTAGATTTATGTTATCCATGTTCTGCATTTCCCAAACTACAGTCTGGATAGTTGAGCTGCCTTCACCCTCTCTTATG
>NC_056725.1:696671077-696913577 GCF_019279795.1 Protopterus annectens | reverse complement strand
GTTTGCCTAATTTGAAGTGTCTTTTTTTATTGCATTATTAATATACAGGTAAAGGCTATGTTAGCTGTCAATAGTAATTCCAAGCAGTTTGGCCTGATTTACTAACTCTATTTGGGTTTTTTTTATGGAGAATCTAGTAAAGTCCGTGGGAACAGGTTTAGATGCAAAGATGAGTATATAGTAAAGTCTGTGGGAACAGGTTTAGATGCAAGGATGAGTAGATTTATTAGGGTTAAGTAAAAGCTGTGATTGGTTTAGCCAGAGTTCTCTGTATGTAAAGGCATTTTGTGTTAACTTTTGGAGGTCAGAGAAGTTATTGGATGTACAGATTATGGTTGAATTGTCTGTATATTGTATGTTAGTACAGTCAGAGGGAACTTTATGTAGGTCATTTATAAAAAATGTTTAATAGTAGGGGTCCAAAGATTGACCCCTGGGGCACTTCTATGTTCCGAAGAAAGCTAGAGAGGTTGTTTTGCCATTTTATGGATTGCTGTCTGTTTTCCAGGTAGCTAGTGAACCAGGTTAGGGTGGCATCAGAGCATCCTAGTGATTGCAGTCGCTGGGTAAGTGTAGTATTGGAGACTGTGTCGAATGCTTTTGAGAGATCCAGTAACAGGACTGATGTAAGCAGGTTACTATCTAGGATGTTATAGATGAAATTTGTGAAGGAGACTAGGGCAGTAATGGTACTGTGGGATGGTTGAAAATCATGTTGTGAAGGGGATAGTAGGCTGTTGTTGTTTAGATATTCAACCAGTTGTTTGTGGATGGAGTTTTCCATTATTTTAGATAGAGGGGACAGTATGGAAATGGGTCTAAAATTAGATAAATCGTGAGGGTTTCCACCTTTATGAAGTGGAGTGATTACTGATTTTTTTTTCCCCAGATCTGGGGGACTGTGTGTTCTGCAAGTGATCGGTTTATAAGGATACTTACTGGGAAACCTTTTGCCTTAGCACTGATTTTGAGGTATTCTTGGGGGAGATTATCAGCGGATAAGGAGCCTGGTTTAAATTTGCCAAGTAATGTTTGTATTTGAGAGGTTGCTACAGGTCTGACGTTAAAGGATGGTTTGGAGCTGATATTGCCTTGAGATATGGTGGATGGGTTAATGGGGGTTTGGGTATTGCCTGCACTTACTAATGTAAGGATAATATCAAAGTTTTTATTAAATGTTTCAGCGATTTTCACCTGGGGTTTTGTCTGGAAATGGAGATGGGTTTTGGGTGCTGCCAGGATTTAGTAATGAGTTGAGAGATTTCCAGAAAAGTCTGGGATTATTAAGTCTTTTTGTCCTGATTTAATGGCCTGTTTTGCTTTGTTTCTAAGTATTTTGAAGATGTTTTCGCTGGATGAGGTCCTATCTTTTCTCCATTTGTGCAATGCTCTGTCTCTAGTTGTTTGGCTGACTTAAGATAGCAAAGGGGCATGGTTATGTTTAACTTTTTTTTTTTTTTTTCCTTATGGGGGTTATGGAGTTAAGGGTATCAAAAAAGACAGTATTGAAGTAATGTACTGCTTCAGCTAAGGGAAGATATTTCAGTGGGTTCCAGTTTAGTGTTTGCAATAGGTTGCAAAAGTGAAACTAGCTAAATTGGCTGTATTTCTGATATATTTGTATGAATGAAAGCTTGGGGTGGAGGCTGATGCTCTGTGCATCAGGGCTGATAAGTGGTCACTTAGGGTGGTAGGAAGTGTGATGTGTGTGTGTGTGTGTGTGTGTGTGTGTGTGTGTGTGTGTGTGTGTGTGTGTGTATATATATGTATAAAATGGTTCCCGTTTAGAAACCCGAAGTGCAACATGCTCGAAACGCAAAATCCCGACACCGAAATCTCGAAAGACAACAATCCCGAGTACGCAAAATATCGAATAAAACCAACGAACACGTACGCCATACACAAATACCGAATAATCTCGAAAGCACACAAACAATTCATGAAACAAAGCAGAAGCATCCCCTATGTCCTACATGGTGAGTAAGCAAAACATCTGCATCAGAACAACCATCATGCATGGATATCCACAACCAGAGCAGTATACTGTTGTTCAACATCCTGCATGCTGGCGGGATGTGCTGACATGCGTTATTGACATATACATCCATTAACTAGTGAGATTGCTTACTTTCGCGCTTCTCGTCTTTCGAGGTTTTGGAGTTTCGCGTTTATGGTCTCGGGATATTACATTTCGAGCATGTTGCACTTCGGGTTTCTAAACGGGAACCGTATAAAATACACACACACGTGTGTGTATGTAAATGGATGGCTAGGTAATATTGCTGTGGAAAAGCTTTGATGCCAAGCTGACTTGCAAACTGAATGTGCAAGTATGAACAGGACAGACTGACTGTTCTAACGTTTAACTTTGTGAGAAACATGACTGATGTGCAATGAAATACAGAATATTTTAACAGTTTTCCTCCTTTTCTTCCTCCTTGTCTGACCTGGATTTAGTGTTTAGGTATTAAATATTTTCAGTCATTTATTGCTGTCTGACCAGAGTGGCATTACTGAAGTCACTGCTTCATTAAAGGTGTTACATGACTACTCATCAAAGGTGCCTGCTAAGACTTCATGATGGTAACATGTAATGCATACTCTGATTTCAGGACTGCTTTAACTTTTGCTCCTTTCTCTTTATAAAATGGATCATAGTTCTGTACATACTGACTACTCATAGTATGATACAAGTGACTTATGTTGGCATAGTCAGGCTGCCCTGGTCATAAGCATTCACATCACCTTTTCTGCAAAACAACCAAGTGAATGCATAGATAACTTTTGCTGTAAGTCATTGGAAAGAGCCTGAAAATCAGAACTGGGTCATGATTTTTTTTCTCAACTGTTTTCATCAGTATAGATGAAATGCACTGTACAACGGACTGCCAAATAAGCTAACGAGTATCATAATGGAATGTTTGTTTATTGTGGTGCTCTGAGCAGAGTCAGAATACGCTCGCAGGTATTGGATCCACCCACAGTCAAGATTGGAGTAAGTCAAGCATGTATAATCTCATCAGTGTTCCTTCAGCTGGATTCTTAAAAAGAGGTTAGCAAACTTGTTTGGCATCCCCATTTGCATGAGTTTCTACCCTCCTGGTCTAGAAAATTCATCACTTTCTAAAATAAGTTACAATCACTGATAAACTGGTGTTATATAATAAGCCGATGGAGCAAACCTAAATTTATTATCCTGACACTTTCACCCATATAGGATAAAGAAATTAACATGTGAGATTGCACAGGCATAGCCAGCACAGATTTTAACATTATAGAAAATGGTTATGTCGTCAAATAGCAAAACTATCTAAACTAATATTAGAATGTATCAGTCTGCTCTGAAATCAGTTCTGTTTAGAGTAGAAACATGGACTGTCCTGTATCAGCAATTGTAAATGAATAGTTTGAGGTACCTCCTCAGATTAGTTCCAAATATCTATCTAAAAGACCAGCAAAGAAACCATGTATAACAGTTGGCTTGAAATAGAACACATAGAATAGAGCAGGTTGCAGTATTTTGGGCATATAGTCTTAACGGGCCTTACACTGTATGCCCATCAGTGATGTACCTTACACAGCTTGAAAACTGGAAGGGTTAAAAGAAAGGCTCCAAAGAATAGGTGGATATATCAGGCGGAACATTTTACGGATAAGAGAATACATGTGTATAAGAAAAATGCGATTAAAATAAGAACACTGCCTTATGAATGGAGTTTGACTAATGTAAAGAACAATCACTGTATGTATAGAATAGTAGCCATGTAGAAACTACAGTGCACCATGCATGAGGATTGTACATGTGTAAATAGATGATAGCTGAAACCTTTAACTTCCCCTGTAATCCCTTGGAAATAGGATATATAGATTTGCAGACTTTTGACTCTAGCAACACCATTATGATGTACTCAATTTGATTGAATGTTCCCCTATAACACTTCTGATCTGTACCCTCATATTTTAGATGATGAGCTTGGGATACTGCCCCCATTGCAACCAAGGGAACAAACCTATTCCTTAACAGGAAACGAAGAAAACATTTTGCATGTCAGAACCACTGTTAAAATGACATCTGGGGAAAAAGCTTTCACCATATTGGGTCCTGCCATTTGGAACAAACTATCAAATGAAGTAAGAAACCAACAGACATCAACAGCTTTCAAACCTGAACTAAAAAAAACAAAAATTAGAAGTGAAGCCAGTTGTACCTCTTTTAAGAACACAGGATAATACTGGGCTTCATTATCCCACTAATTTACTTACTATATGTTCTCCACTTAAGTGGACTGGCCTATTTTGTTGACCCTTTTCAGACGCAACCCAAGCTCAGAAAGAAAATGAGTACATATCAAAATTCAGAACATCGTAAGATTGAATGCAGCTAGGTTAACATTCTAAGATCGAGTGCGTTGAGGAAAAAATAGATTACACACACAAGATGAATATAAAGATACTTATAAAATAGAATGCCATCATCCACATTTCAAATCTTTGTAGGAGTTTGTTATATTTGTGTGTAAGATGCCCCATTAAGAGTCTGAGAAATGTTTATAAAATTTATTCTAATCATGATATGGGATGGTAAGTTACCTAACCATAGTCATGGTAGCATTTGCAGAATAGTAAAGAGATGCTGTTTATCTGCATCTTTGAAATTTTTAATTGTTTTTAGTTTTTTTTTATATCTGTAGGCAGGTGGTTCCAGGTAGAGGGTCCAAGTCTAGAGAACACTGTCTCACCCTTAGTTTTAGATGGAGGGTGCAATTGAGAGAAGCTGTTATCCTATGTACTTAGTATACAAGGGTTGTTTTGTCTTGTAAAGGTAGTTTCACTATTAAATGAGGGTAGTGACTGTGCAAATTAGAATACAAAGACGAAAAGTGTCTGCATAAGGCACTGAAAGCCATTTGGAATTTTAACAAACTGCAATGGTGTGTCGGGGTGGGGGGTGCTGTTAATGGAATGAATCCGCACATGTTATTCTTGGCAGTCTGTATTCTGTGAGCATTGTGGTCTGAATACATAATTAGAAAAAGAAGGCCATGTTAAATTCTAGGTATTAAAATATTTTAGCAATAGTCCTGTTAGCAGTGGGTGAAGGAATTGACTGATCTTGTAACATAATTTTAATTGAGGACTTTACCATGCACATACATTTTGTAACTAATGCAGAGCAGGGCTGAGTATTAATTAGGCCTAGGTACCTCTTTTAGGATTGCCAACTCTCCAGAATTAAGGGACACTGTCACATTGAAAAAGATAAGAATGTTTGAGTACAGTAATATTGTAATACAATCCCCCTGAGGGGAGGTCAGTGCACATTTCTATTCTGCACACATTTTGCTTTCACGTACATTTCCAGAATTTAACATGAAAAGTTGGCAACCCTACTGTTCAAAGACCATGAGAATGGTTTCATTGGAGTTAATTGGTAGTTCTTATATTACCAGGTGTATGGCTGAGTGAAATGTCCTGTAACTTTGTTTACAGATCACAATGGCTACTACTGGATTCAAGAGCAGAGTATCCTTTGCATATATTTAACATTTGTTAATTTTTGGAGGAGGTCATTAACAGAAAGTAGGGAAGAGGACCTATAATAGACCCTTGTGGTGCACCTGTGTTAAGTTCACTAGCAGAAGAAGATGGGTTGGTTGATTTTTTTGACTAATTTTTATTTATATTTGATTACCGGGAAAGTTCAACTAGGTAGAAACCCATTTTCAATGGAGCCAGGGAGAAAAGCTCCAAACATTTTGAGAACAATTTTTCAGTCTTCAAAAATAACACAAAAACATATGCAGGTTATTTAATTGCTACAAATTAAATGTAGTATAAAAATTGTCAAGAATCCAATACAAAGTATTGGATGATCTTTTGGTATTTAGAGGAATTTTAGACAGTTTGTAGAGAAATTAAAGGTATGTTGGCCTAGTACAAAGAGGAATTGCAGTATGAAGTGAGGGAAAAAATAGGCTTATGACATATGTTTAGAGAGAAAGTCAGGGGAGAGTATTTGATAGCAACAAGGAAGTGAATGGAAAGTAAGGAGGTATAAGGAATGAAAAGGCATTTGTTCACATTTAGGGATATAGTCCATCTTGGTTTTGAGCAAGAACAGAGGCAGATTTTAGCTAGCAAGTCTTTCAGAGTGGTTTTGAAAGATGGGAGGGAGGGTAAAGATTTGATGAATACAGATAAGGAGTTCAGGCCTTAGTAGCCTTGTACAAGTAATGACAGTGCCCATCAGATTTACTAGGTTTGTAGACAGACAGGAGTTTTTGGTTAGTAGATCACAATGACTGACTGGGAACATAGTTGTGCAGAATGTGTGTTTTTTAGCACTGGACAGGCAGTTGGATGCTGGATAATTTTATAATTGGTAAGAAATTGTGTGCGGTTGGTGTAGCAGTTCTAACCAATTAAGGCTTTTAGTGCTATACAGTGGTGGGTTCTGAAAGGGGTATGTGCTGCAAATATAGCAGCTTTGTTAAATAACATTGTTCAAGTTTTAATTTTTGTGAAAAGAGGTTGGTAAGGATGGGAGCACCATACAGAAGAGTAGGGAGGAGATGAGTAGTGGTAAGTGCAGTGTTAGTTGCATCCGGGAGTTTCTGGCTCTGTAAAGCATCCCTAGTTTTTGAGTTTATGCAAGTTAGTGTATGCAGGTTGAAATGTAAGCTTATCATCCAGGATCACCCCTAATAGTTTGTTATGAGAAGTGACTTCAGCGGTACTGTTATCAAGAGGGAGGACTTTAAATTTTGCTTTTTTTCATGCAAGAGGAATTTTGGGGGAAAGGTAGTAGTATGACTTTTTTTTTTTTTTTTTTTTTTTTTTTTTTTTTTGGTTGAACACTAGTTGTGAGTTATGAAGCCATGTTTCAGTGGCTGTTTTTCAGGAGTTGTACCATGTCAGATGTTAAAATGAGAATGGAATCCTCTGCGGATTAGATTGGTCTGTTTTGTGGAAGGATAAAGGGTGTTGGTAAAAATGTTAAAGGGGACCAAGGACAGAGCTTTGTGGTACACCAGTGGTGACTGGGAGATATGGAGAGCGTGCAAGAGTGCCATTTTACTGACAGATGCCAATTGGGACAGGTAGCTTTTGAACTGCAGAAGGGTGGGCCGAGAGTCCTAGATAGGACGTTTTGAAGTAGAAATTTGCTGTGACAAACTGTCAAGAGGTTTTCCACAAGTCTAGAAATATGGAAGAGACTAGTTTGCCATAACCTCTAGCTTTACTGACTCTATGTAGGACAGAAGAGCAATGCTAGCATTATGGGAAGAATGGAAGCCATGTTATGCAGGCAAAAGGAGTTCTTCTTGCATGAAATAGTCTTGCAATTGTTTTTGAATACATTTTAAGTATTTTGGCAAGGGGAGATAAGATTGCTGTAAGTCTGTAGTTTTCAACATCAGTTGAATTATCCCTCTGCATGAAAGAGAAAATGTGTGACTTTTTTTTTCCGGAGAAAGGAAATGTGGGATTCCTGGTGTCACAAAAGGAGATAATGCCAGCTCGGCTGTCTGGAATTTTGTAAATTGTATGTCCTTTGTGAATATCAACATGATTAATGTAGAAATGTGACAAAGGGAGATACTGCCATCACAGTAAATGGTTGTCATTGTCATTTGTGAATATCCGCATGCTTCATGTAAGATGCTTGTGTTACAAATGTATTAGAACTGTGTGTCATGTATATATTAAGCTAGGTATGTACAGACGTGTGTTGAAAAGATATATTTTATAAATTACTACTTAAAAATGGATCCACAGTGTGCCCTGCTGGAAGAGAACAGAAATGTACATGCACACAAATGCTAATACATGCGAGAGATGCAATTATACAGCCAAACTGGTGGCTAAGCTGTCTCAACCCAAGACTGGATCAGACAGTCAAGAGGAGAAGGGAAATACTGGCATCACTCCAAAAATCTCGTATAGACCCATTAAACCAGCACCGGCAAAAAATGGACATAAATACACTAAAACATACTCGGAGGCTCTAAACAAAAATCTGCAAAAGCAACGGCGACCTCCAAAGCAGACATCCAAGCAACCTCCACCCCCAAACACAAACCGTGAAACACATACTTAAAATCAGTGTGACACACAATCACAGCCCTTAGGGCAAAATAACATACCCAACATACTAGTAATAGGTGACAAAATAGTCAGGCACACTGACGTCCCACTCACTAGGCTGAATAAGGAGAAGGTTACTGTTAGCTGCCTGTCTGGTGCCAGGATCCACCACATAACACAAGCACTCGGGTCACTCCAGAACAAGTACAAATACAACTATGTCATTGTCCATGTTGGTGTGAATGACTTGAGCCCGTACCTCACTGGACTACATGAAGAGACATGGAAGAGCTCTCTGATCACGTAGCCCAGGCTGGTATGACCCTGACCAAGAATGATACAATGGTGTAAAGAAAAAAATTATCAATTTCAACAATTTGCTAAGTTTCTGGTGTCATTCAAAGGGGATCCAGTGTCTGGCCGCCTTTGACATGCTCGACAAGCCACTCTGCTTTGCTAGAGACGGCTTGCGCCTGTCACCTTTAGGCTTTCGAATACTGGCCAAGGCTCTTGCCACCCCCATAGTGCCTTTTTTAGGCAAGGCTCAAAAGACAAACCCACCGACGTAAATAACACAAGTAACAAAAATCTGACGGTAATGCTACTCTATGCCAGAAGTCTAAACCTCAAAATGCATGCACTTGAGGCACTCCTCAGTATGAAGAAAATCGATATATGTGCAGTAACAGAAACCTGGTTTAAGGCTTCAGAGAGCAGCCCAGCACTACCAGGCTACGATTCATACCATACATTTCGGCCACAGAACCCGGACCGAAATACAAAAGGCAGGGGAGTATCCATATTCATCAAGGATACCCACACCTCCAGGTTAGAGGTCATCCATGTGCAACTAACAACGGGCAAAACTGCAATTCAAATTGTAGCTTGCAACAGAACATCCATGTCCCAGGACCCCCATTCTGCGTTTCTGGAAACACTGGGAAAGAAACATAAAGGTCCTGCCAAACACCCTAATATTGGGTGATTTCAACTATCCAAACATTAACTGAGAGAACTACTCAAGTACTAACTTCCTTGCCCAACATTTCCTGGAATTTATAAACTCAAACACCCTGGATCAACTGGTCAACACTCCCACCAGAGGTGACAACATATTGGACCTGGTCATCACCAACATGGGCGACGGTGTTCCACACCGGAGGTCAACTCCTCGCTGGTTAGATCTGACCATAAACAAATCACTTTGGATATCCACATTCCGCCCCCACTCCTGGACAAGGAAACCACTGTGAAAAACTTTTCAAAAGCAAACTTCACATTACTTAAGACCGAGGTGGAAAGTTTCAAAGCCCACATGCTAAAGGATAACTCTATCCAAGCTGCAAAATCCTTTACTAATGCATTCTACAGGCACCAGCAAGAATGCATGGATCGTGCTATCCCAAGCAAAACCAAGACTCACTCCTCCAAGAAAAGGAAACCAGTCTGGTGGACCTCTCTCATAAACAAGCTATACAGTAGAAGAAGGAAACTAGTACAGAATCCCAAGAAGGGAAGACATCCCTGATTAGTTTCAGCAAAAAACTACGATCCCTCATAAAATTGTCCAAGGCGAGCTTTGAAAGAAAAATTGCCAAGGACTCCAAAGATAACCATGAGGCATTCTTTAGCTATGTCAAGAATCTAAGTGGCAATGCTCAGATCTGCTCAGAGTTAATGCAGAGTGGCACAAAATACACTGAACCAACCAATATTCCCAACATCCTGGCAGACAGGTTCAGTGCAAACTTCACCCCACTCTCACCCCCAAAAGGGCCCATGACCATACCAGAAGAATGTAGAGCCCCTGAAATCACAGACACTCAGGTTAAAACAGCCCTCTCCAAAGCCAAAAACACAGCATCAGTGGGACCGGACGGTGTCCCAGGCTGCATCCTACATGAGCTCAAAGATGAACTAACCCCTCACCTAAACACACTGTTCAAACTCGGCCTCTCCACAGGCTACGTACCCATAGAGTGGCGCACAGCAACGGTTATTCCACTCCACAAAGGTGGAGCCACAACAGACCCCGGGAACCATCGCCCTATAAGCCTGACTAGCTTGTTCTGCAAGGCTATGGAGCGCATCATCATGGAACTCAGACATTGGGAATCTCCAAACACTGGTCCCTACCCAGTTTGGCTTTAAGGGCAGATCATGCCTCCTAAACCTGGTGGACTTTGAGATGGTTACCAAGACTATAGACGTGGGAAAGGTGGTACACACGGCATACCTAGACCTCACAAAGGCCTTCAACACCATTCCCCATTCTGGTATTATAGACAAGCTCACCAGCCTGAACATAAACCCCTATGTCACAAGATGGGTTGCCAGTTGGCTCACGGACAGAACTCGCATTGCGAGAGCTAGGTCTGACTCTAAACCGGTTACAAGTGGTGCTCCCCAGGGCTCAGTCCTAGGACCCCTCCTGTTCGGCATATACTTAGAGGTACAGGCAAGCACAGGAGGACTGTGGCTGACCAAGTTTGCAGACGACTGCAAACTAGGGGCTATAATTGACACTCTGGCTGACACAGACATCCTCCAAAAGGGTCTCACTGAGACCGATACCTGGTGTCAAAATCATGGCCTCAAGCTAAATGCCAAAAAGTACATAGTCATCCCCTTTGGAAAAAAAAACAAAGTACACACAAACTACAACATAGGTGGTAGCCCCCTAAATACGGAAAACGTAATAAGGGATCTGGGGACCCAAGTAGATAGTAATCTCTCCTTTTGATAATCACCGTGCCAAAGTGGTTAGAAAATCCTTCTATGTGGCCCACCTAATCACAAAAGGGTTTGCATCCAGATCAAAAGAGGTCATTGTGCCCCTCTACTCCTCACTCCTCAGACCCATCATAGAGTACAGCGCCCTATTTGGGATGTACCTTACAAGACACCTGCAACAGCTGGAAAGACCACAGAAGTACCTCACCAAGAGGATCACTGGCCTCAAACAGATGCCCTATGCAGATCGACTGAAGAAACTTCAGCTGTACTCTGTTGCATACCTCCTACTCGGAGGTGATCTCTGCCTGACATACAAGGCCATGTCCAACCCAGAATTGATGGGCATGCTCCACCTAAAGAAAACCTTATCCCCTCGAGCCACATGCTCTAGGGATCTAAACCTCACCACAACAATAATAGGATGTGCTGGGGGGGATAGATTCCTGTCCCAGAAACTTCCCATGCTTTTGAACAGGATTCCAATCTACATTAGGCAGAGCTCCTCGCTAACACTCCAAGAGAAACCTTGACGAGTGGATGGAAACAAAGTTTACCCCTGGGATCACTTCAAGTGGCTCTGCTGGACAGAGGCACAGGGAACTAATGGGCGATGAAAGCCAACACATTCTGGCTAGGCTTATAAATGCCTTCGGGCAGATAGCTTAGTACCTACCTATGAACTACTGTAACTATTTAAATGTATATATTTTAACAGTGGAAACTGGAACACGGGGTTAACTTAATTCCAGCAAAACATCAGAAAAATAGCTGAAATTAAATTACTTTATGATAGCAAGAGACAGAATGTCTATACTAGGGAGCTCTGTGTGGTCTTGAAGAAATAATTACTAGGCTTGAGATGTGGAAATGTACCAAGAACTGAGGAAAATCCCTTGTATGTATTTTCACAAGTAGATGCTAAATACTGCCAGATTACATCAGTGGTTGTTTTGAGCCTGGGAAATGAAGTCAGATGACAAGCAATGATGTCATTCTGGAAGTCATCCCAGCAGTAATATTTGGGAAGTATCTTAGAGAGAACATTCTGTATTCTGTCTTGGACCTGACAAGATCCATTCACCACACATCTGCCTTGCTGCTGTAAGTAAGTTATTAGGGTATAGGAATTCACTTAGATCCAGTCAGGAATATAGCAAAGCTTAATTTTTAGGTGTTTTTCTTTATTTTTTTGAGACTGTCTTGCATTGTTACTGTAATTATATACTGAGTATTTCTTGTTCTTATATTTATTATTAAATATATTTAAACCTTTCATTGTGGCTGATCTTTGTACAAGCTATTCAAGTTTTGAGGGTGCTTGCATATTTATTTGACACTGTGGGCCACTCCTAATAGCCTTGTTCTTGGTCAGACTACCCTTTGTATTAATAGTTATATTACACAGTAAGATTAAGGCCCTTAACAAAGGGTGTCCAAAGGAGATGTCTGGTGGCAGTGATAACTACCTTATAGTCTGGGCAAAAGGGGGCATAGCTAGTAAACCTATGCCAGCCTTTCCCAGGTATATGTGTGTGTGTGTGTCCAAAGCTCAGTGTGTCGGCTACTTGGGCATGAAACACTGGTTGGACAGAGAGGGTGCTGTAGGTCTCGGCCACTCAGATGTGGCCACTCAGATGAGGTTAAGGGTCTTATCTAAACTACAACTAGAACTTTCCTCTTGTAACTGGACAATACTAAAATATCTACCCCTAGATGAAGCAGTGCTATACTTTAACAAAAAATTCCTAGAAATTCTTGATTTTCATGCTCCCATTCGCTCAAAGAAAACAAAAACTGTAGATGTTCCTTGGCTAACAAAAGAAACAAGGCAGAAAATTAATCTCAGAAATAAAGCGTGGTCTGCCTGGCGTACTACTAAACTCCCTCTGGACCAAATTAAATATAGACAACTTAGGAATGAAACCAAAAGGCAAATATTACTTGATAAAAGACAATACTATTGTAAACTACAAACTGACCACCAAAACTGCCCACAAAAATTCTGGGCCGGACTAAATCAACTTCTTCACCCTGGGTGTACTACTACCCCTGTCCCTGCCTTACTCATTGATAAAACCTCTGTCGATGTCTCAAATAGTTTTAACCATTTCTTCACTGAGACAATTCAAACTCTATCTAATCAATTACCACCCAGCCCTCACACCTCTGACTCTCGAACACCCAATAATATTCCCCTACTTACCTTTCAACCTGTACCAACCTCATTTATTTGTAGATTAATTAAAAAACTAAAACCCTCAACACTCTCTGCTGACCAACTCCCAGCTGAATATTTGCAAAAAACAGCTGAAGTAATTGCTTATCCAGTATCAATCCTCATCAACCGTTCCTTAGTAGAAGCCAAAATTCCTGAGATCTGGAAGATATCTTATGTAATTCCTCTCCACAAGGGAGGCACTTCCACGGATCTCTCAAACTATAGGCCTATATCTATACTCTCCTCTAGCAAAAATAATGGAAAAATGTGTTCAGAAACAGTTCATGCAACACCTAACTGTCAACCATCTATTGACTGATAACCAACATGGTTTCAGACCCCTCCACAGCACTACCTCAGCCCTCCTTGTCTTCTCAAACACCATAAACTCCCATCGTAATAATAATAAAATCTCATCTGCACTATTTCTGGATCTGTCAAAAGCCTTCGATATGGTGGATCATAAACTTCTAGTTAATACTTTGCCCTCTCTCGGCCTTGACAATACTGTTGTATTAATGGTTTGTTTCCTACCTCTCCGGTAGAAAACAAGCAGTTTTATGGCAGACTAAACTCTCTAACTTACTACCCAATACATTGGGAGTCCCGCAAGGATCTATTTTAGGGCCGTTATTATTTTCCATCTTTATCAATGATCTCCATACAGTTATTCCTGATGCCAGTTGCATACAATATGCAGATGATTCTACGTTAATTTGTTCTGGCACAACTCCTCAGATCTACAAGCAACAACCCAGTCCACTTTTAGCAAAATAGAACAGTGGCTCTCCAATCGCCTGATTCTGAATCCTAAAAAAACTAAAATGTTGTTGTTTCTCCCAACAAAAAAGTCTTGCCCCTTTAATTTTACTATCCAAGCTAAAGATGGGACCATAATTTCTCCAGATCTCTCAACAAAATTACTAGGGGTAACCATAGATAACAAACTAAAATATGATATACATGTTAACCAAATGATCAAGACCATTAATAAGAAACTAGGTTCCTTATATAGAATAAAGAGCTTTCTGACCCCTCAAGCTAAAATGGCCATTGCCCAGACTCCTCATCTCTCATCACTCCTGTACTCGTCCCCCTTACTTCATAACATAAGCAAAACTGTCATGAACAAACTCTCTAACTGCTACAATCATATTGCGAGGTTTGTTACTGGGTCACCATATAGGACCCATCATTGTACCAACTTAGCCAAGCTCAACTGGTCTGAGCTTCCTACCCTTATTTCTTTCAACCTACTAGTCCTTACACACAAAATTATGTATAACCCTGAATATCCTCCTTCCCTCAAAATGCTGCTTCCTATATGCAACAATCCTCGTCCATTGAGGTCATCCAACCGTCTCCTAATCCAAACGCTCAAAACTAGTAACTCTGCTGGTGACTCCCTTCTCAATAATGCTGCAGGTAAAATTTGGAACAAACTTCCCCATGATATTATATCTACGTCAACATTAAGTCAATTCAAAGCCAAACTAAAAATATATCTGAGTACAAAAAGGAATTGTCACTGCTTAAATCCGGGGTAGTTTACCTTTGACTATACTAACATTCATTACACCTTACTCTCCTATTTCTCCCTACTATCCTAAATCCTCCTCCTTTTAAATAAATTATATCTGAACAAAATATGTTCTAACTTTGAATGTAAAATATATTTCACTGTGATTCAAATTGTTTTGTATCTATGTTTGGAGCTTTTCTCCCCGGGCCTCCGCTGAAAATGGACATGTATCCAGTCGGATCCTCCCGGTCAACAAATGTAAAATAAAAAATAAAAATAAATAAAATGAGATCTCAACTCTATAGCTGTACCAGTGGAGAGTCATATTAGGGATCTGGAGAAAGAGAGAGATAAACCAGCCCCCAGACTGACTGTGGTCTATGTGTGCTCTTAAGGGAAACTGGACTTGATGCAAAGAGCTGCATCTGGAAATACTGTGTGTAACTTCCTCCCAGTGTACGTCCCCCACTGGTTCTGATGGAAGTCTGGGGTGCAGTAGATGAAAGCTCTAAATTGTATGGAGTTTTGGATGTGAATAAAAGACTATGTTCTATTTTTTCAATATACATTGAGTGGACTGCTGTGGCTTTTTGAAGTTCTTGGGAATCCTGTGTTTGGTGTTTTCCCTATTATGTTTTATTACTTATTTTTTGCTGGTTGTAAGGGATAACACTGCAGTTTTGTTTTAGTGTAGTTTTTTATATAGGATGTGGGCACATGTTTGAAGGTGAGAGTACTTGTGATATGTTGGGCAGGGTTGGGATTAGATGTTGAGGAATCCTTGGTTAGAGACACTGTACTGTCTATAAAAGAGTTGAACTGCATTGCAGTTTTGAGTGGTTGAGTGGTTTGGATAACCATAATGCATTGTTTTCAGTCTCTTGCTTCTAGGAAGTGCAAGGCTATTTATGAGATTTAGAAAAGATGTATTCAATTCAATTACAGCATTATCTATGGGGAGGACTTTTAGGAAGTTCCAGTTAATAGATGATAGTGTAGTAATGAACATTTCTGGGTTAAATTTGGAAAGGTTACATGTTTTATAAATATGCTGTTAACTGGATGTTTGAGATGTCTAGTAATTTACTTGTGGTGAAGTATTTGCTAGGGTCTGATACTCGGATCCAGTCTAATAGAGAATATGTCTTGCTATAATGTGTGGGGCTATTATTTAGCTGTGTGAAACCATATAAGTTCATGCTAGATGTCTGGGAGTTTTGTCCAACTAATTGATATTTGCATCATCTAGTCATATATTTTGCTTCTGTAAATGTTGTGGATATCTAGTGTAGAATATCTTCCAGTATGGCAGTATCGTCACCAGGAGGGATATAAAGGACAGTAATACATATTTATTTATAATGCTTTATTTTGAGGAAAGCAATAAGAAGCTCTGAACTGAATGCTGGTATTGATTTGTTGTAAGGGGAAATGTGGTAGGTACTGGGGAATATTACAGCAATAGCACTTTTGTGTGTGTGTGTGTGTGTGTGTGTGTGTGTGTGTGTGTGTGTGTGTGTGTGTGCATTTATATTTGCTTGAATGTATACATGGAAACTTAAACATTTATATACTCTTATTCAGTTGTGAAATATCTTGCAATGCTGTACCAGGTTCTTATCTACTCTCATTGTATATTTTGTACACTTGTATTTTCAGCCAAAAGGGGGAATATCCTCTTATTGTATACTAGCGGCTGTAAAGTCTACAATCTGTATGCTACTACTCTGTAATGTCTCTTCTGTAAATTTTTCTTCTCTCTGTAAACGTATCGAGTTTTTCTCCCCAGGACTCTGCTGAAAACGGACACTTGTCCAGTCGGACTATTCTGGAAAACAAATGTTAAATAATTATACAGTCATTATGGATGATATCATATCCAGGAGTTATGCCGAGTTTCAGTTACAGCGAGAATGTCAGGCTTATGTTGGATAATCCAGACATGTAGTTAAGTAGTTTTATTTCTTATACTTCTAACATTTATTGCAGCAAAACTTGGATCACCAGAGCTGGCTGCTGTTGGATTACGGAAGTGTATGGGAGAAAATTGTTTGTGTTCAAGGTGATATGTGGGACTAGGATTAGGGTATATATCTCCTCCTAGAAGGATTTTAGTATATTGGGGAATTAAGCATACTTGTTTTTTGGAAAGGATTCTTGCAATTAATTTTGTTTTGGTTTGAATTTAAGTGCAATTAATCAGCCTGTATTTGGAATAAAGGTGAGGGGGGATATTAAATAAGTTTGGTGCAAAGTAATGTGTGGAGATGTAAATAGGAAGTTTGGACAGAGTTGGAGAAATGTCATGAGATACTGAGTCGTGATAAGATGAAGGATGGCACAGTAGGAGAAAAATGGAGGATAACTGAAAGTAGCATAATTAAGCACAGCAGTCTGTATTTTGTAGATTCCTAGTGGTGGAGAAGTGGCATTGAAGAAGGAAACAAGTTGCAGGACAGTAGGAGATTCAGTCATGGTAGATTATGAAAGCTGGAAGAGGATGGTTAAGGAGAGAAGTGTTTCCTGTTAAAGAAGAGGGGTAAGTTTCTGGCATCTTCTCTGGAATGTAAGGAATAGAGGGATATTGAGGGCTAGAGTATAATGTAGTCAAAATAAGAAAAAATGAAGGTTTATTTGGGGAAAGAAAAGATGAAAAAGTGTGTAACAGATGGGTACTATTAGGGAGGGTTGTGATTTTTATAGTTGGATGCTGTGCAAAGCTGTATGGGAGGGAATAAGATTGTTTGGAATGGGGCTAAAAATTAAATGGAGATAGGGAACTAGTAAAGAAGAAACAGAAGTGTATGTCTAGAAGTAGTAAGCTCATTTGTGGAGGGTTTTGGAATAAGTCACAAGTGGAATTTACAGCCAAGATCAGTTTATCGCCAGAGCAAACCAGTTAATAAGAGATGCAAGTAAAACAGGTTGGTTGTAATTTCCTGAGATGAAATAACTGGCATATGCAGTATAGCTAATTGGTCAAGCAAAAGGGGACAGTGACCAACTTCATCCATGCACTCTTAAGGGCCTCTTTCACAGACTCTCAGTCATAGAATAGGCATGTATTTCACTTATTAAAGGTAATACTCGGCAAAGTTCAGCATGATAAATATACTTTTAAACACTGACAGAATTCTCAGTAAACTTGTAGGTGTAGGGTCTTGTGACTGAGCTCCCTCAATTTCGATGTCAGATATAGTGGCCGCAGGCTCTGAAATGAAAGAAAAAAAAAACTCTACTAAGCTGTAAAATTATATCGAGGCAATAGTACTTGTACCAAAAAAAAAAAGATGGAAGAAGGACCACAGTAAGTCAAGCACAAGAAAATACAGGGGATCTTTTTTTCCCCCTCTGCGCGTGGATGCTGACGGAGCAGTGCTGGTCTAAGGCTTTTTCTCATATTTCTGAAAGACTGAAGTGACCTACTTGGAATCCTAAGACCTTCCTTATCCACCCTCCAATTCCTGCCTGGGGTAGTATTCAACTGGGTTACCTCCCCGGACAAAAGCCACAGTAATCTGCTCTCTGGTCTAAGGCTTTTTCTCATATTTCTGAAAGACTGAAGTGACCTACTTGGAATCCTAAGACCTTCCTTATCCACCCTCCAATTCCTGCCTGGGGTAGTATTCAACTGGGTTACCTCCCCGGACAAAAGCCACAGTAATCTGCTCTCTGGTCTAAGGCTTTTTCTCATATTTCTGAAAGACTGAAGTGACCTACTTGGAATCCTAAGACCTTCCTTATCCACCCTCCAATTCCTGCCTGGGGTAGTATTCAACTGGGTTACCTCCACGGACAAAAGCCACAGTAATCTGCTCTCTGGTCTAAGGCTTTTTCTCATATTTCTGAAAGACTGAAGTGACCTACTTGGAATCCTAAGACCTTCCTTATCCACCCTCCAATTCCTGCCTGGGGTAGTATTCAACTGGGTTACCTCCCCGGACAAAAGCCACAGTAATCTGCTCTGTATGTCTCAGTGTTTCTTACTTTCTCCATAAGTATTATTGTTTTGATAATACATTACTTTATGTTGATGTATTACACCACTGCCTGACTCTGTTAGCAGCCATCAGCAGCCATAACCCCTCCATCTGCTCCCCTACCCCTTACTACAGCCCATCTCCGTGTCCCTGTAGCTCCTTCCCTATCTTACATTAGCCTTATAACTGCTCCCTACTCCATTATCTGCCCTTCCCCTTTCCCTAACTCCTGTATTCTCCTCCCAAGGTTACCCTAAACCTAAACAAATAGGGGTCTATCGTCTTCTTTCCCCTGTAGACAACCTAGTCTCTCTCCCTACCTCATTTCTTTATTGTTCTGCCTGCAGGTCTGCCCTTCACTATATATCCCCTTCTACCATTCCTGCAGAGTCCTGTCTATATTGCCTGCTCCACGGTCCTCTCCCTACTCCCCATTAACCCCTTCTCCTGACTAATCCACCCTATCCTTTCCTCCCTGTACTGGTTTCACTTCTTTTTCTCTCCTCTCTTATACTACTCCCACAACCCCTGCATAATCTCAACCTTATTTACTGCTCTTCTGTCTCCTGCCCTGGTCCTCTACCTTACTGATTGTTTCTCTCCCTCTGGTCTCACCTTACTTGTGTGTGCTGGGCTATTCTATATATCGCTTTACCAATCTTTTATTTATCTTTGTCCTTCTATTTCACTCTATTCTGTACCAGCTACTTTCACTCCTCCTCACTGCATTTCCACATCTAACATCTTGCCTCCCCTATTATCTTATCTATCGCCTGTCTCATACTCTGCCCTCATTCAAAGTGGGTTATGCTTTCTTTTCTTAACTTGGCATATTGCACAGCACGCTGGACCTTTCCCTTATCTCAACTCACTTTTCCCTATCTCTACCTGTGGCACGCCGCTTGCCTGTGTTACTCTCTTTTCCGTGGCACCTCCCACTGTCGCTTTGTTTTCTCTTTCCACTTGGTTTCTCCCTGAACAGATTATCCTCCCCTAGCTCTCCACTTCCGCCAGGAACTTGTAAATAGGGGTAATTCCCTTGAGGCGCCATCTTTTTTTCCCCCTCTGCGCGTGGATGCTGACGGAGCAGTGGTGTGTATCGTAAGATCCAGATAATATGTTTTTTGCTGTCTCTCTAATGTCCTGTTACTGAGTTTCGTCGTTATAGTAGTCTAGTGTTTAGATTAGCATTCTGTTATGTACTAGGAAGTTACTATTTGTCTGGTGTTTATTAGAAAGTTACTCTTTGTTTGGTGTTTATTGCTGCAATACTCTTTAATGTCTCTCCTGCTGCCTAATTCGCCGTAACCTACCTGTTGATGCGACTAGGCTAGGCAATTGTTGCTGATGCTTGCTTAGGTTTGTGAAGTATTCTTTACTCCCGGTCTTAGTGCTGATACTATTATAGCTCCATCCTTGTCTCTGTGGTGACCGATAGAGTGTTAAGAGCCCCCTTTTGCTGTATATCCCTTAGTAAAATGTCTGCTGGTAGTTAATGCGTACTGTGAAGTCTTATTGCATGATAGAACCCTCAGTGTTGTATATCCCTCAGTTAGCTTGCCTGCTGATAGTTAGTGCGAATGATATCAAGCCTCTTTGCTGTACCTGCTACCCAACTAAGTCGCCTTGCTTAATCATTAGTGCTGTGCTATTCGCAGTGGTTTAAAGGCTTAGTTTTAACTTTTGTATTGCCGTACATCCGCACTCCAATAAAGGATAGCTTTACTTGCCGATGTAGCTGAGCTATTATTAGGGAATATTGGCTTTTATAGCAATTCTGTCCCTCTATCACCTTGTATGTTTAGTTACCAAATTTTGTTTTAACCTTGCCCAAAGCGCCAGCTATTTTCGCTATAACTCCCAGGATTAGCGTTTATTTCACCTGCAGCTACATGTGTCCTTTACTTAAGGATAGTGGGCTCTCTCTGAGTGTTGGATTTCCCGCTGAAACTTTCATCTCCATCTTGGATCCTGCATGCTAGGCCCCTGAACTTGTTTTGGGGAAGGTCATTACATTATATTGTAATATGCACTTGTTCTCTGTAATAGCTACTATTTATGTTATAAGCCCGTGAATTGTGTTTCCTCACTGTATGGCAACTTGTAACTTTTATTGCCTAACACTATACTGTAATTACGCTGATGGGTTTGCTGAAATGTTTGACTGTTTTCTGGCTTGATTGAGCCTATGTTATTTTGTCTCACCTACAACCTGCTTAGAGTGTTAATGTGTACAGTGTTTTAAGAGCATTTTCACCTGCCTAATCTACAGTCATTGTTTTTATATACTGCCCATTTATTTTTCATATATTTTTTTTTTCCTACCAGCTGGTCTAAGGCTTTTTCTCATATTTCTGAAAGACTGAAGTGACCTACTTGGAATCCTAAGACCTTCCTTATCCACCCTCCAATTCCTGCCTGGGGTAGTATTCAACTGGGTTACCTCCCGGACAAAAGCCACAGTAATCTGCTCTGTATGTCTCAGTGTTTCTTACTTTCTCCATAAGTATTATTGTTTTGATAATACATTACTTTATGTTGATGTATTACACCACTGCCTGACTCTGTTAGCAGCCATCAGCAGCCATAACCCCTCCATCTGCTCCCCTACCCCTTACTACAGCCCATCTCCGTGTCCCTGTAGCTCCTTCCCTATCTTACATTAGCCTTATAACTGCTCCCTACTCCATTATCTGCCCTTCCCCTTTCCCTAACTCCTGTATTCTCCTCCCAAGGTTACCCTAAACCTAAACAAATAGGGGTCTATCGCTTCTTTCCCCTGTAGACAACCTAGTCTCTCTCCCTACCTCATTTCTTTATTGTTCTGCCTGCAGGTCTGCCCTTCACTATATATCCCCTTCTACCATTCCTGCAGAGTCCTGTCTATATTGCCTGCTCCACGGTCCTCTCCCTACTCCCCATTAACTCCTTCTCCTGACTAATCCACCCTATCCTTTCCTCCCTGTACTGGTTTCACTTCTTTTTCTCTCCTCTCTTATACTACTCCCACAACCCCTGCATAATCTCAACCTTATTTACTGCTCTTCTGTCTCCTGCCCTGGTCCTCTACCTTACTGATTGTTTCTCCCTCTGGTCTCACCTTACTTGTGTGTGCTGGGCTATTCTATATATCGCTTTACCAATCTTTTTATTTATCTTTGTCCTTCTATTTCACTCTATTCTGTACCAGCTACTTTCACTCCTCCTCACTCGTACTTCCACATCTAACATCTTGCCTCCCCCCCTATTATCTTATCTATCGCTCTGTCTCATACTCTGCCCTCATTATAACTGGCTTATGCTTTCTTTTCTTAACTTGGCATATTTCACACCACGCTGGACCTTTCCCTTATCTCAACTCACTTTTCCCTATCTCTACCTGTGGCACGCCGCTTGCCTGTGTTACTCTCTTTTCCGTGGCACCTCCCACTGTCGCTTTGTTTTCTCTTTCCACTTGGTTTCTCCCTGAACAGATTATCCTCCCCCTAGCTCTCCACTTCCGGCCAGGAACTTGTAAATAGGGGTAATTCCCTTGAGGCGCCATCTTTTTTCCCCCTCTGCGCGTGGATGCTGACGGAGCAGTGGTGTGTATCGTAAGATCCAGATAATATGTTTTTGCTGTCTCTAATGTCCTGTTACTGAGTTTCGTCGTTATAGTAGTCTAGTGTTTAGATTAGCATTCTGTTATGTACTAGGAAGTTACTATTTGTCTGGTGTTTATTAGAAAGTTACTCTTTGTTTGGTGTTTATTGCTGCAATACTCTTTAATGTCTCTCCTGCTGCCTAATTCGCCGTAACCTACCTGTTGATGCGACTAGGCTAGGCAATTGTTGCTCATGCTTGCTTAGGTTTGTGAAGTATTCTTTACTCCCGGTCTTAGTGCTGATACTATTATAGCTCCATCCTTGTCTCTGTGGTGACCGATAGAGTGTTAAGAGCCCCCTTTTGCTGTATATCCCTTAGTAAAATGTCTGCTGGTAGTTAATGCGTACTGTGAAGTCTTATTGCATGATAGAACCCTCAGTGTTGTATATCCCTCAGTTAGCTTGCCTGCTGATAGTTAGTGCGAATGATATCAAGCCTCTTTGCTGTACCTGCTACCCAACTAAGTCGCCTTGCTTAATCATTAGTGCTGTGCTATTCGCAGTGGTTTAAAGGCTTAGTTTTTAACTTTTGTATTGCCGTACATCCGGCACTCCAATAAAGGATAGCTTTACTTGCCGATGTAGCGCTGAGCTATTATTAGGGGAATATTGGCTTTTTATAGCAATTCTGTCCCTCTATCACCTTGTATGTTTAGTTACCAAATTTTGTTTTAACCTTGCCCAAAGCGCCAGCTATTTTCGCTATAACTCCCAGGATTAGCGTTTATTTCACCTGCAGCTACATGTGTCCTTTACTTAAGGATAGTGGGCTCTCTCTGAGTGTTGGATTTCCCGCTGAAACTTTCATCTCCATCTTGGATCCTGCATGCTAGGCCCCTGAACTTGTTTTGGGGAAGGTCATTACATTATATTGTAATATGCACTTGTTCTCTGTAATAGCTACTATTTATGTTATAAGCCCGTGAATTGTGTTTCCTCACTGTATGGCAACTTGTAACTTTTATTGCCTAACACTATACTGTAATTACGCTGATGGGTTTGCTGAAATGTTTGACTGTTTTCTGGCTTGATTGAGCCTATGTTATTTTGTCTCACCTACAACCTGCTTAGAGTGTTAATGTGTACAGTGTTTTAAGAGCATTTTCACCTGCCTAATCTACAGTCATTGTTTTTATATACTGCCCATTTATTTTTCATATATTTTTTTTTTCCTACCAGCTGGTCTAAGGCTTTTTCTCATATTTCTGAAAGACTGAAGTGACCTACTTGGAATCCTAAGACCTTCCTTATCCACCCTCCAATTCCTGCCTGGGGTAGTATTCAACTGGGTTACCTCCCCGGACAAAAGCCACAGTAATCTGCTCTGTATGTCTCAGTGTTTCTTACTTTCTCCATAAGTATTATTGTTTTGATAATACATTACTTTATGTTGATGTATTACACCACTGCCTGACTCTGTTAGCAGCCATCAGCAGCCATAACCCCTCCATCTGCTCCCCTACCCCTTACTACAGCCCATCTCCGTGTCCCTGTAGCTCCTTCCCTATCTTACATTAGCCTTATAACTGCTCCCTACTCCATTATCTGCCCTTCCCCTTTCCCTAACTCCTGTATTCTCCTCCCAAGGTTACCCTAAACCTAAACAAATAGGGGTCTATCGTCTTCTTTCCCCTGTAGACAACCTAGTCTCTCTCCCTACCTCATTTCTTTATTTCTGTGAGATAGAATGCAGGGGCATAATCCCCTTCGATAAAAGCACTAGGTGGCTAAAGTCTGTCTGTATTTTGTAGATTCCTAGTGGTGGAGAAGTGGCATTGAAGAAGGAAACAAGTTACAGGACAGTAGGAGATTCAGTCATGGTAGATTATGAAAGCTGGAAGAGGATGGTTAAGGAGAGAAGTGTTTCCTGTTAAAGAAGAGGGGTAAGTTTCTGCATCTTCTCTGGAATGTAAGGAATAGAGGATATTGAGGGCTAGAGTATAATGTAGTCAAAATAAGAAAAAATGAAGGTTTATTTGGGGAAAGAAAAGATGAAAAGTGTGTAACAGATGGGTACTATTAGGAGGGTTGTGATTTTTATAGTTGGATGCTGTGCAAAGCTGTATGGGAGGGAATAAGATTGTTTGGAATGGGGCTAAAAATTAAATGGAGATAGGGAACTAGTAAAGAAGAAACAGAAGTGTATGTCTAGAAGTAGTAAGCTCATTTGTGGAGGGTTTTGGAATAAGTCACAAGTGGAATTTACAGCCAAGATCAGTTTATCGCCAGAGCAAACCAGTTAATAAGAGATGCAAGTAAAACAGGTTGGTTGTAACTTCCTGAGATGAAATAACTGGCATATGCAGTATAGCTAATTGGTCAAGCAAAAGGGGACAGTGACCAACTTCATCCATGCACTCTTAAGGGCCTCTTTCACAGACTCTCAGTCATAGAATAGGCATGTATTTCACTTATTAAAGGTAATACTCGGCAAAGTTCAGCATGATAAATATACTTTTAAACACTGACAGAATTCTCAGTAAACTTGTAGGTGTAGGGTCTTGTGACTGAGCTCCCTCAATTTCGATGTCAGATATAGTGGCCGCAGGCTCTGAAATGAAAGAAAAAAAAAACTCTACTAAGCTGTAAAATTATATCGAGGCAATAGTACTTGTACCAAAAAAAAAAAGATGGAAGAAGGACCACAGTAAGTCAAGCACAAGAAAATACAGGGGATCTTTTTTTCCCCCTCTGCGCGTGGATGCTGACGGAGCAGTGCTGGTCTAAGGCTTTTTCTCATATTTCTGAAAGACTGAAGTGACCTACTTGGAATCCTAAGACCTTCCTTATCCACCCTCCAATTCCTGCCTGGGGTAGTATTCAACTGGGTTACCTCCCGGACAAAAGCCACAGTAATCTGCTCTCTGGTCTAAGGCTTTTTCTCATATTTCTGAAAGACTGAAGTGACCTACTTGGAATCCTAAGACCTTCCTTATCCACCCTCCAATTCCTGCCTGGGGTAGTATTCAACTGGGTTACCTCCCCGGACAAAAGCCACAGTAATCTGCTCTCTGGTCTAAGGCTTTTTCTCATATTTCTGAAAGACTGAAGTGACCTACTTGGAATCCTAAGACCTTCCTTATCCACCCTCCAATTCCTGCCTGGGGTAGTATTCAACTGGGTTACCTCCCCGGACAAAAGCCACAGTAATCTGCTCTCTGGTCTAAGGCTTTTCTCATATTTCTGAAAGACTGAAGTGACCTACTTGGAATCCTAAGACCTTCCTTATCCACCCTCCAATTCCTGCCTGGGGTAGTATTCAACTGGGTTACCTCCCGGACAAAAGCCACAGTAATCTGCTCTGTATGTCTCAGTGTTTCTTACTTTCTCCATAAGTATTATTGTTTTGATAATACATTACTTTATGTTGATGTATTACACCACTGCCTGACTCTGTTAGCAGCCATCAGCAGCCATAACCCTCCATCTGCTCCCCTACCCCTTACTACAGCCCATCTCCGTGTCCCTGTAGCTCCTTCCCTATCTTACATTAGCCTTATAACTGCTCCCTACTCCATTATCTGCCCTTCCCCTTTCCCTAACTCCTGTATTCTCCTCCCAAGGTTACCCTAAACCTAAACAAATAGGGGTCTATCGTCTTCTTTCCCCTGTAGACAACCTAGTCTCTCTCCCTACCTCATTTCTTTATTGTTCTGCCTGCAGGTCTGCCCTTCACTATATATCCCCTTCTACCATTCCTGCAGAGTCCTGTCTATATTGCCTGCTCCACGGTCCTCTCCCTACTCCCCATTAACCCCTTCTCCCTGACTAATCCACCCTATCCTTTCCTCCCTGTACTGGTTTCACTTCTTTTTCTCTCCTCTCTTATACTACTCCCACAACCCCTGCATAATCTCAACCTTATTTACTGCTCTTCTGTCTCCTGCCCTGGTCCTCTACCTTACTGATTGTTTCTCTCCCTCTGGTCTCACCTTACTTGTGTGTGCTGGGCTATTCTATATATCGCTTTACCAATCTTTTATTTATCTTTGTCCTTCTATTTCACTCTATTCTGTACCAGCTACTTTCACTCCTCCTCACTGCATTCCACATCTAACATCTTGCCTCCCCCCCTATTATCTTATCTATCGCTCTGTCTCATACTCTGCCCTCATTATAACTGGCTTATGCTTTCTTTTCTTAACTTGGCATATTTCACACCACGCTGGACCTTTCCCTTATCTCAACTCACTTTTCCCTATCTCTACCTGTGGCACGCCGCTTGCCTGTGTTACTCTCTTTTCCGTGGCACCTCCCACTGTCGCTTTGTTTTCTCTTTCCACTTGGTTTCTCCCTGAACAGATTATCCTCCCCCTAGCTCTCCACTTCCGGCCAGGAACTTGTAAATAGGGGTAATTCCCTTGAGGCGCCATCTTTTTTTTCCCCCTCTGCGCGTGGATGCTGACAGAGCAGTGGTGTGTATCGTAAGATCCAGATAATATGTTTTTTGCTGTCTCTCTAATGTCCTGTTACTGAGTTTCGTCGTTATAGTAGTCTAGTGTTTAGATTAGCATTCTGTTATGTACTAGGAAGTTACTATTTGTCTGGTGTTTATTAGAAAGTTACTCTTTGTTTGGTGTTTATTGCTGCAATACTCTTTAATGTCTCTCCTGCTGCCTAATTAGCGTAACCTACCTGTTGATGCGACTAGGCTAGGCAATTGTTGCTCATGCTTGCTTAGGTTTGTGAAGTATTCTTTACTCCCGGTCTTAGTGCTGATACTATTATAGCTCCATCCTTGTCTCTGTGGTGACCGATAGAGTGTTAAGAGCCCCCTTTGCTGTATATCCCTTAGTAAAATGTCTGCTGGTAGTTAATGCGTACTGTGAAGTCTTATTGCATGATAGAACCCTCAGTGTTGTATATCCCTCAGTTAGCTTGCCTGCTGATAGTTAGTGCGAATGATATCAAGCCTCTTTGCTGTACCTGCTACCCAACTAAGTCGCCTTGCTTAATCATTAGTGCTGTGCTATTCGCAGTGGTTTAAAGGCTTAGTTTTTAACTTTTGTATTGCCGTACATCCGCACTCCAATAAAGGATAGCTTTACTTGCCGATGTAGCTGAGCTATTATTAGGGAATATTGGCTTTTATAGCAATTCTGTCCCTCTATCACCTTGTATGTTTAGTTACCAAATTTTGTTTTAACCTTGCCCAAAGCGCCAGCTATTTTCGCTATAACTCCCAGGATTGGCGTTTATTTCACCTGCAGCTACATGTGTCCTTTACTTAAGGATAGTGGGCTCTCTCTGAGTGTTGGATTTCCCGCTGAAACTTTCATCTCCATCTTGGATCCTGCATGCTAGGCCCTGAACTTGTTTTGGGAAGGTCATTACATTATATTGTAATATGCACTTGTTCTCTGTAATAGCTACTATTTATGTTATAAGCCCGTGAATTGTGTTTCCTCACTGTATGGCAACTTGTAACTTTTATTGCCTAACACTATACTGTAATTACGCTGATGGGTTTGCTGAAATGTTTGACTGTTTTCTGGCTTGATTGAGCCTATGTTATTTTGTCTCACCTACAACCTGCTTAGAGTGTTAATGTGTACAGTGTTTTAAGAGCATTTTCACCTGCCTAATCTACAGTCATTGTTTTTATATACTGCTCATTTATTTTTCATATATTTTTTTTTCCTACCAGCTGGTCTAAGGCTTTTTCTCATATTTCTGAAAGACTGAAGTGACCTACTTGGAATCCTAAGACCTTCCTTATCCACCCTCCAATTCCTGCCTGGGGTAGTATTCAACTGGGTTACCTCCCCGGACAAAAGCCACAGTAATCTGCTCTGTATGTCTCAGTGTTTCTTACTTTCTCCATAAGTATTATTGTTTTGATAATACATTACTTTATGTTGATGTATTACACCACTGCCTGACTCTGTTAGCAGCCATCAGCAGCCATAACCCCTCCATCTGCTCCCCTACCCCTTACTACAGCCCATCTCCGTGTCCCTGTAGCTCCTTCCCTATCTTACATTAGCCTTATAACTGCTCCCTACTCCATTATCTGCCCTTCCCCTTTCCCTAACTCCTGTATTCTCCTCCCAAGGTTACCCTAAACCTAAACAAATAGGGGTCTATCGTCTTCTTTCCCCTGTAGACAACCTAGTCTCTCTCCCTACCTCATTTCTTTATTGTTCTGCCTGCAGGTCTGCCCTTCACTATATATCCCCTTCTACCATTCCTGCAGAGTCCTGTCTATATTGCCTGCTCCACGGTCCTCTCCCTACTCCCCATTAACCCCTTCTCCCTGACTAATCCACCCTATCCTTTCCTCCCTGTACTGGTTTCACTTCTTTTTCTCTCCTCTCTTATACTACTCCCACAACCCCTGCATAATCTCAACCTTATTTACTGCTCTTCTGTCTCCTGCCCTGGTCCTCTACCTTACTGATTGTTTCTCTCCCTCTGGTCTCACCTTACTTGTGTGTGCTGGGCTATTCTATATATCGCTTTACCAATCTTTTTATTTATCTTTGTCCTTCTATTTCACTCTATTCTGTACCAGCTACTTTCACTCCTCCTCACTCGTACTTCCACATCTAACATCTTGCCTCCCCCCCTATTATCTTATCTATCGCTCTGTCTCATACTCTGCCCTCATTATAACTGGCTTATGCTTTCTTTTCTTAACTTGGCATATTTCACACCACGCTGGACCTTTCCCTTATCTCAACTCACTTTTCCCTATCTCTACCTGTGGCACGCCGCTTGCCTGTGTTACTCTCTTTTCCGTGGCACCTCCCACTGTCGCTTTGTTTTCTCTTTCCACTTGGTTTCTCCCTGAACAGATTATCCTCCCCCTAGCTCTCCACTTCCGGCCAGGAACTTGTAAATAGGGGTAATTCCCTTGAGGCGCCATCTTTTTTTCCCCCTCTGCGCGTGGATGCTGACGGAGCAGTGGTGTGTATCGTAAGATCCAGATAATATGTTTTTTGCTGTCTCTCTAATGTCCTGTTACTGAGTTTCGTCGTTATAGTAGTCTAGTGTTTAGATTAGCATTCTGTTATGTACTAGGAAGTTACTATTTGTCTGGTGTTTATTAGAAAGTTACTCTTTGTTTGGTGTTTATTGCTGCAATACTCTTTAATGTCTCTCCTGCTGCCTAATTCGCCGTAACCTACCTGTTGATGCGACTAGGCTAGGCAATTGTTGCTCATGCTTGCTTAGGTTTGTGAAGTATTCTTTACTCCCGGTCTTAGTGCTGATACTATTATAGCTCCATCCTTGTCTCTGTGGTGACCGATAGAGTGTTAAGAGCCCCCTTTTGCTGTATATCCCTTAGTAAAATGTCTGCTGGTAGTTAATGCGTACTGTGAAGTCTTATTGCATGATAGAACCCTCAGTGTTGTATATCCCTCAGTTAGCTTGCCTGCTGATAGTTAGTGCTAATGATATCAAGCCTCTTTGCTGTACCTGCTACCCAACTAAGTCGCCTTGCTTAATCATTAGTGCTGTGCTATTCGCAGTGGTTTAAAGGCTTAGTTTTTAACTTTTGTATTGCCGTACATCCGGCACTCCAATAAAGGATAGCTTTACTTGCCGATGTAGCGCTGAGCTATTATTAGGGGAATATTGGCTTTTTATAGCAATTCTGTCCCTCTATCACCTTGTATGTTTAGTTACCAAATTTTGTTTTAACCTTGCCCAAAGCGCCAGCTATTTTCGCTATAACTCCCAGGATTAGCGTTTATTTCACCTGCAGCTACATGTGTCCTTTACTTAAGGATAGTGGGCTCTCTCTGAGTGTTGGATTTCCCGCTGAAACTTTCATCTCCATCTTGGATCCTGCATGCTAGGCCCCTGAACTTGTTTTGGGGAAGGTCATTACATTATATTGTAATATGCACTTGTTCTCTGTAATAGCTACTATTTATGTTATAAGCCCGTGAATTGTGTTTCCTCACTGTATGGCAACTTGTAACTTTTATTGCCTAACACTATACTGTAATTACGCTGATGGGTTTGCTGAAATGTTTGACTGTTTTCTGGCTTGATTGAGCCTATGTTATTTTGTCTCACCTACAACCTGCTTAGAGTGTTAATGTGTACAGTGTTTTAAGAGCATTTTCACCTGCCTAATCTACAGTCATTGTTTTTATATACTGCCCATTTATTTTTCATATATTTTTTTTTTTCCTACCAGCTGGTCTAAGGCTTTTTCTCATATTTCTGAAAGACTGAAGTGACCTACTTGGAATCCTAAGACCTTCCTTATCCACCCTCCAATTCCTGCCTGGGGTAGTATTCAACTGGGTTACCTCCCCGGACAAAAGCCACAGTAATCTGCTCTGTATGTCTCAGTGTTTCTTACTTTCTCCATAAGTATTATTGTTTTGATAATACATTACTTTATGTTGATGTATTACACCACTGCCTGACTCTGTTAGCAGCCATCAGCAGCCATAACCCCTCCATCTGCTCCCCTACCCCTTACTACAGCCCATCTCCGTGTCCCTGTAGCTCCTTCCCTATCTTACATTAGCCTTATAACTGCTCCCTACTCCATTATCTGCCCTTCCCTTTCCCTAACTCCTGTATTCTCCTCCCAAGGTTACCCTAAACCTAAACAAATAGGGGTCTATCGTCTTCTTTCCCCTGTAGACAACCTAGTCTCTCTCCCTACCTCATTTCTTTATTGTTCTGCCTGCAGGTCTGCCCTTCACTATATATCCCCTTCTACCATTCCTGCAGAGTCCTGTCTATATTGCCTGCTCCACGGTCCTCTCCCTACTCCCCATTAACCCCTTCTCCCTGACTAATCCACCTATCCTTTCCTCCCTGTACTGGTTTCACTTCTTTCTCTCTCCTCTCTTATACTACTCCCACAACCCCTGCATAATCTCAACCTTATTTACTGCTCTTCTGTCTCCTGCCCTGGTCCTCTACCTTACTGATTGTTTCTCTCCCTCTGGTCTCACCTTACTTGTGTGTGCCCCGCTCCGCTCCCCTCCCTACCCCCAATTCCCACCCACCCCCAGGGGTCCTCAACTTATACCTCACTAGACACTCCCCCTTTCTCTCCCTACCAATCCTCTTCCATTCTAATAATTCTCTTCCACCTTTCTCCTTCCTCCCTCTTTGCCTCTCTCCATATATCAACTCTCTACTGGTATTCTAACTTACACTATAATACTACCTACATCCACCCATTATTCACTAATTACCATGCCTCTTACACTCAAATCTTTGTTTACACATATCTTACTCTTCACCTCTACATTAACCTTCCTAGTTATACCTTATTACATCACCTTCCTTGAAATGATTACTCTATATGAACAAAACCTTCACCTCCAACAAACTTTACCTACCTCTTCGCAGAAAACCCTCAATCATAGTAATATAACCTGTTCCTTCAACTTTCTACTACCCAGATACCATAGATCATCTCATACTTCATACTACTTAAATAAAAGGTACCCATATATCATTCCCAAGAGCTCTAAATCCAAACTTTGTTCACAAAGGAACCTCCTCCTACATGGTGACATCCATCCCAATCCAGGTCCTATTACCAACATTAATGTAAGTCCAAGTAATATGCCCACTACAATACCTCCATCCTGTACTAATTCAACCAACTCCTACTAATAGCTCACCTTAACATTAGGAGCTTAAATAATAAAACTCACCACCTCCATTCCCTCCTAGACTTACACTCATTTGATATCCTATGTCTCACAGAAACTTGGCTAAAACCCTCTACTAAAGACCAAGAAATCATTCCTCCTGGCTTTAACATACTGAGATGTGACCACATAAAGAAGAAAGGCGGAGGAATAGCCATTATCTATAAATCTAATCTTCAAGTTACTCTCTATAATGAACTACCACCTCTAGACTCCAAAGCCGAAATTTTAGCTATCAAACTGCTAATTAACAACAATAAATCTATATATATAATTTGTTTGTACCTTCCCCCTGGAAAGAATTCCCATATCCTTGAGGAATTACTTAGTTCACTTTCAAACCGACTACCCCAAGAAACCATAATACTTGGTGACGTTAACATTGACTGGTTAACCTGTTCATCCCAGCACCCTACTAGTCATATAAATCTCTACGGGTTCTCACAATTAATGTCCACTCCAACTAGAATTCATAAACCTAATAAAAAAGAAGCAACTCTAGACTGGATCCTTATTAATAACCATCCTAACCTCTACACTCCAGGAACACTCCCTGATAATATTAGCGATCACATGCTCACCTATATTATTAGACAAAAATTGCATGTCCCAACCACCCATAAACTCAAGACATCTCGCTCAAACAGATTCTTCAATCCTGAACAGTTCCTCACAGAACTAAAAGCATGTGACTGGTCTCCACTAACCCACCTTGAACTCAATGAAGCAGTTACCTACTTTAATACCAATTTTCTACAAATCCTTGACTCTCATGCTCCCATTCGCACTACTAGGATAAGATCCAAAACGGCACCTTGGCTAACAAAACAAACTAAGAACAAAATGATCCTTAGAAATAAAATCTGGGCTAAATGGAGAGCTACTAAATGTCCTTTAGATCACCTTCTCTTCAAACAATTAAGAAATGCCACCAAGAAAGATACCCTCAAAGATAAAAAGGAATTTTATCTTCACCTACAACAAACTAGTCAACAAACCCATAAAGATTCTGGTCAGGCATTAATAAACTTCTTAATCCAGGAAATACAACTACTCCCACTCCTTCTGGCTTTAACCTTAGTGACTCCACTCTGATCCCAGATGCCTTCAACAACTATTTCACAGACGTTATTCAAACCCTAGCCAATTCACTACCCACTTCTACTCCTACCTTATCTATTACTTCTAATACCTCCTCTAACACCTTTCATATTCAACCTGTTGCCACATCTCTTATCCTTAAGCTTCTCAAGAAACTTAAACCTTGCACTCCATCTGCTGACCAACTCCCATCTGAATACCTACAAATTGCTGCAGAAGCTATAGCATACCCTATTTCCATACTTATTAATAGAACTATCTCTGAAGGAAAAATCCCCACCATATGGAAAATATCCCACATCATCCCCTACATAAAGGGGCTCCTCTACTGAGCTCTCAAACTTTCGACCTATTGCCTTACTCTCCCTTTATCAAAGATCATGGAAAGATGCATACACAAACAATTTCTTTCCTACCTTCTAGAAAACAGACTTCTAGCCAATTGTCAACATGGTTTTAGACCTTCCCACAGCACTACAACTGCCCTCCTTTCCTTTACTGACATTATTAATAATAATAAGAACAATAATCTCATCTCCTCTGCACTATTCCTAGACCTGTCAAAAGCCTTTGACATGGTTAACCATAACATACTTCTTGACAAACTAAATCTCTATTGTCTGAGCTCTCAAGCACTGCAATGGTTTAGGAGCTATCTCCAACACAGGCAACAAGCAGTCCTATGGCAGAATAACCTATCTTCCTTACTACCAGTAAACATAGGTGTTCCACAAGGCTCAATCTTAGGTCCCTTGCTTTTTCCCTTTTTATTAATGACCTACATGTAAACATTCCCAAGCCATCTGCATTCAATATGCCGATGACTCAACTTTAATCTGTTCTGCCAATAATGTTTCCTCACTACAATCCCTTACTCAAACAGCTTTCCATAAAGTTGAAAATTGGTTTATGGAACATTCCCTCCTTCTAAATCCCAAAAAAACAAAACTTCTTCTCTTTTCTCCTACTCTCAAATCTTCCTCACCTTTCTTCTCCATCTCCTCTAATAATGCCACCTGTATAAGCCCAGACATGACCACTCGCCTATTAGGTGTTACTATTGACAACCGTCTTAATTTTGATCACCATATTGATAACACCATCAAATCAGTTAACAAAAAAATTGGTACTCTCTATAGAATTAAACCCTTCCTTACCCCAGCAGCTAGAAAAACCATTGCCCAAACCCACCTGATCTCTACCCTTTTCTATGCCTCTGCCATTTATACTAACTTATCAAAAAATAACATTACCAAACTCTCTACCTGCTACAACAGTATAACTAGATTCATTACGGCTACACCCTTCAGAACTCACCACTGTCTTAACCTCAGACAACTGGATTGGTTAGAACTTAATAGCCACTTACTCTATCAACAACTAACTATCATTCATAAGTCCCTTTACTACCCAGATGCTACCCCTAGCCTTACAAAACTAATTACCCTTATAAAAACCTAGCCACACTCCGATCTGCTAACAAACTACTAGTAGCCTCGACTAAATCTTACAATAAAGCTGGTGACTCATTATTTTCAAATTCTGTCGGGAAAGTCTGGAACCAACTCCCTCATGAAATAACCAACATTGACTCCAGACCCCTTTTTAAAAACATATTAAAGAGCACCTAAAAACACACTGGCTATGTCCCTGTGCTAACCCTGACTGAAAACACTACCTCCTTACTCATACTTCACTCACCCTCCCCTGTTTCTTGCCTCTAAATGCCACACTTACTGATACCAGCCACTTCCTCATTTTGAACCCTATATACATTTTACCTATTCTCTCTTTCATTTTTAATATAGGCAATTTTAGTAGCTTCCTAATCAGCTCTTTTTTATTACTCTTACTTACTTTCCTGCTCACCTCAAATTCTGTTTTTAACCAGCTGTTTCATTTCATTTTTTTTTTCATTATTTTTTAGTTGTTATTTACAATTTTAGGTTGTCTAGTCTGTCTCTGTTTTTCTCTTTTACTCTTTATTATTACTCATGCTTACCTTTGTAACATTTTGTATTTTTGCTTGCTATTGTCTTTTTTATTGTAAATGTGTGCTTATTGCCTGTATCTTGGAGCTTTTCTCCCCGGGCCTCTACTGAAAATGGATATATGTCCAGCTAGACTAGCCCGGTCAACAAATGTAAAATAAAATAAAATAAATAAATAAATAATAATAAAATAGAAGTAGTGATTTGTAAGAGTCTATGGATGTAAGCTCAAAGTTGTTTTAGCAGAAAGTATGGATGTAAGCTCAAAGTTGTTTTAGCAGAAAGTATGGATGCAAGCTCAAAGTTGTTTTAGCAGAAAGTATGCTAATAGAGCATCACAGTAATACAGTGAAAAAACACTGCTGTATTGTCCAAATTATCAGACCATGGAGGTACACTGATGCACACAATATAACACCATTACTTAAAAACATTCACAAGATTAACCAGTACGTCAAAACTGTGGGTGTATGTGTGTATATATGTGTATATATGTGTGCGTGTGTGTGTGTGTGTGTGTGTGTGTATGTGTATATATATATATATATATATATATATATATATATATATATATATCTGTATCTATATCTATCTATCTATATATATATATATATGTATGTATATATATATATATATATATATATATATGTATATGTATGTGTGTGTATGTATGTATGCGAAAGATGAAAATGTCAAAACCACAGAACAACGATTTCTTTCCTAGGGAAAGAAATCGCTGTTCCAACCCCCCCAAAAAAAACAAAAAACATTAAACACTTCCAAACACATACACACATACCCTAACCCTAATTATACCACCCCGAAAAACAGTAAACAGTAAATACACATATGCACGTAACCCAACCATACATCTAACAAAAAAAAAACAGGAAACATTTTAAAACGTATGCTCTTACCTTAACCTGCACCCTAACCCTAAGGTCAGTAACTCTCGCACATTTACATAAATAGTTCCAAACACATGCACACTTACCTTAACCCTAATCCTACCCCCCCAAAACAAAAGTAAACCTCTGAAAACACGTACACACGTAACTCAACCATACATCTAACAAAAAATAAAAAACAGTAAACACTTTCATACATATGCACTTACTTTAACCTGTACCCTAACCCCAAGGTCAGTAACTGTTGCACAGTCACGCTCAGGAGCTATACCGGACAAGAGACGACACTACACTTCAGAACAGGCAAAGCAACTAAGCGGTCAAGCGACTTCTTTCCCAGGGAAAGCGCTGTACAGCTGCTTCACTGTTTTGCCTGTTCGCCCTACATGTCGACGAAAATGCATTAGACAAAATGCATTTTTGTCATTCTAATAGGAACCCCTACTTAAATATGCCAACTCCAAGATCGCATTACATTGAACAGAACTGTAATGTTCCTGTTCAGTGCTCTATGTTGATCTCCATTGACTAGGTTTGTTATTTCAAAACTTCGATTATCTGGTCCTGACAGACCAGTGATTTGATATATTGAAATTTCGATATTGTGAAGGGGACCCATATAATATAATATATTAAAATTATATATAGTATACATGTGTGTGTATATACATACACATGCACATATACATATATGTTGTGATGAGCCCTTTTTACCTCAGGGCAGTAACTAAGGAGCCTCTATCCTCATCATTGTCTCTGTCTCTGGTAAGAGTTACTCAAAGCAGGGATAGAAATACACAATTTCCCTAAGTGTGCATTGGGAACAGGTTTCAAACCTAGGACTTGATTGTATAATTCACTCCAGGTCCCCAAGTGAGTCTCCACACTAACCACTGCAGAGCACCATGTGCTGACAGCCTTGACACAGTCACTCTTAAATGTCTGATGGTCTTTTCCAAGTGAGTGAGTGTGTGTGTGTGTGTGTGTGTGTGTGTGTGTGTGTGTGTGTGTGTGTGTGTGTGTGTGTGTGTGTGTGTGTGTGTGAATAACGCAGATTTACCTGCTGTGTTTCTTTGCCCAAATGACCAGGTAACTGCTGCCACCAGTCAAATACCACAATACCCTTCAAAAGGGGTGTTCAATTATATTGGGTAAAATAGATATTGAAACAAATGGTACCTTGTATACCAAGCAGTAAGGCTTTTCGGAGTGGCCCTGGTGTTATAGCAATAGTGTTTACACTCAAGTTATTAAAATTATTTACTAAATAACCAGCCACAATGAGAACTAGTAAAATGTTTAATAAATAGAAGGATTTAAAACATGTAAGTACTGAAAAACTGACACCAATAAACAAGAGTATGAAAATAATACTGTAGGATAGATCTCACATTTACTTTTAGAAAACTTCTAGCTGTAGTTCCCTGACTATCTGAAGATTAGCTGTACCTATCTAATCTAAATAACTCAGCAAGGCAAGATTATAATTTTACTTCTGTAAGGTAAGATGAGGAATTATGCCCACATTCCATGCTGTTGTTTGTCCTCAGTGACTGGAACTACTACACTCCTGGAAACAATTGGACTACCACTGCTGAAAAGCTCTGGAAGACTACAACTGAACAACTGACTCAGAACCTGTTTTTATAGCAGATCTTTTTCCAAAGTAACAGGAAGCTGCCATGAGAATTCTACTCCTATATCAGACTTTGAAAAGTAAACAAACAGCTGCAGTGAAGGTTCTATTCTTCCAGCCCTTGCACACAAGAGGCATCATATCTAGGTCGGCTAACTGTGGCACAGCATACATTCAGAACTCTCCCCACAAAACATGGGCAGCCAGAAGAACACTGACATTCAAATATCTTGCATAAATCAGAGTGATAATCAAGACATAAACTTTACAAAATTATAGCTAGTCATGCTGGCATATGTAACACAGGGTAATTTACAATTATTTACAAAACTTCAGACAGTCATGCTAGCACAGATAACCATATTTAATATCCTCATATTTATCTGTATGAATGTGGTGGTGTTTGTATAGATACAGACACACGCATAGCACGTCTGTATTTTTTTTTTTTATAGTGTGTGTGTGTGTGTGTGTGTGTGTGTGTGTGTGTGTGTGCATGTATTTATAAACCAGAACATCAGCAACTCGCATTACATACATACGTGTTAAATATGTGTCAGACGGATTGCTATGGACTTGGAAGGTTCTGTCTTTTAGATAGCTGCAAAACTGCATATAGTGTTATCTCCAAAGTCAAGTCTTTGAATTTGTTGAGAGTGTGGTTGACTGTTTCAAAACCCTGCAGTAATAAATCCCTCATTTAAGTTTTAATAAATGGGATTCGTGTATATTGCCAGGGCAGCAAAGGTACTGAAGGCATTATGAAATCCATGCTGTGCATCAGATAATAGGCCATAGCTTTTAATGTGCTGAAGTATATGCTTTAAATAGTTGCTTATACAAGTTTTTTCAAATATTTTGGTAATAGTGCACAAGGTAGAATTAGGTCTATAATCCTTCAACCCACTAGAAGTGACTTTGGTAGGGGGATTATAAAGATGTACTTGAATGCTGATGGGGGGATTCCACGGTGGTAGTGCTGCGGTAGCGTTGTCGCCTCACAGTAAGATGCTGTCCAGTTCGATTCTCAGCTAGAGCGTCTTCTACGTGGAGACATGCGTGAATGGCCATACCTTCGTTGAAGGTTGTGCGCCAGGGCTGGTAACTAGGCACGTAAAAATCGACTACCAATCATTAGCGGACCGGAGTTATGCTGTGGCGACCCCTAACCGGGAAAAGCCGAAAGACACAACAACTTGAATGCTGATGGGGCAGTGACTGAGGTGAGAGAAGTTAGATATGTGTGTTTGTTTTTTGTTTTTTTTTTTCCCCAGCTGCAAGGTGGTAGGATTAAGATTGCTCAACTTGGATCCTAAATTGTTGTGTTTTGAGAAGCAGGAACTAGGTCTGTTTTTTGAAATGGGATGTTTAACTGTGCTGCTTAAGAGTTTAGAGGGTATATAGCTCAGAGGATGAAGGTTCTTGTTCATCATTGGTGGGGGGTTAAATTATTGGAAAGGCTTTAGTTATGATAGCTGTAGTGGACTTCAAAAAGTGAACATGATCATTAGAACTTCCACACTATACAAATATTGTAAATATGATGCTAGTATAACTGACTAAAACTTTATTGCTATATGGAAAAATCTTCCCCTGACCTGGGAGGCAAAGAAACTCTTAGAATTTTTCAAAACAGCTCTTGCTGAGTAACTCCATTGTGTCACAGCATGTAAATGTTGTATAGATTATGGCTGTTCATATTATGTACGTCTCTGTTTCCTGGACTTATTGTCATGTTTATCTGTTGTATGCAGCAGGCAAGTAATCATTTTGTGTAGGGTATGTTCTCATAATTACACATTATATTTCTATATACAATGATATGAAATATGTAAAAGTTTGAGTAGTTTGCATATAATCTTACATTTCATAATGGTTGTGTGTACTGTATAATAATATAACTGTTTTTCACTGACTTCTTTGCCCATATGGGCCCTGGTCATAGCTGAAAAGGGTCTTTGGACTGATATACATACTTAGCTAAGAAGTGGGGAAAAAATACTTGCAAAGTTATTGTATGCAAAATCATGTAAGTGTGTTACTGACTGTATTCTAGCTATCTGCAAATGCAACTTAACTTTTGTATGCCTGTTTACCATTTTTAATTTTACCTTCGTATTTACTGTGTGTTGTCTTCTGGGCACAGGTCATGACTGAAAAGGGTCACTAGACCAGGTCACCATGCTTATTTCATAACCATGCATTGGAAGAGTGTAGTCAACAGAGCTGTACAGTCGAATAGAAGTTAGTGAGCACATTAAGTGTAAGATGGTTACCTTCTCTGGAAGCTTATGTAAAAGTTGCCTTATTGGTAGGTTAGAATTGCTACTACCACACTAACTTGTATGGATTTGTTTATGCTGGCTCACAACAAACTCCAGCAAATGCCGTAGGGGAAAGAGATGAGCTGCAGCTGCCAGTGTGTATTTTTCCCCCCACCCTGTCCTTCCCTTTAAGTGTGTAATCAGTACAGTAATGGAGGCTCATTTTGCTAATCACTACCTTGCCCTATTGGGGTGGAGGTGGCTAGCTTGGCTACCAACTCCATCCTGTACTAGGAATTTAATCTGTGTCAACTTCCCTTTGATACCGGATTCCAGCATGTGAATGTGCAGAGAAAAGATAGGAGGATGAGTAACATTGAGTCAGATGACATGTCAATGTGTCCAGCAATCACTTCCATGTGTGAGGCTTTAGTATCACTGTAAACTAAACCTGCTTTAGTTCATGATGCTGCCCCTCTTTTTCCCATCACAGTGAATCCGAGAGAGAAATCTGACACACGATGTTGGTGCATATGTTTTTGGATTGTTTTATGCTATTTGTCATTACTTATAACTGCACCATTCTGCATTCCCTGTTGATGGTTGTGTATTAACCTCCTGGATTGCATGTACAAAAAAATTTCTGAGCACACTTCCTCAGTAACACTAACAAATAGAGCCTCTGCTGTCTTGTGGTGTTCATCTCAATCCACTGCTTCAATGCTCAGCCTAGCTTGTTGGGGAGTAAAACAGGTGTTCAGTGTGCAACTCTCAGACAAGGTGGGCACTTCATGTAAGGGGTCCTAGAATATTATCCATCAATTGCAGGTACATTTCTTAACTTTGTCTATAAGAGTAGCAATAATGAAGCTGAAGAAAAGCAAATCTGTGAAACAAGAGTATGTACGAGTGACAGCCATCGTACACATAGACGTAGTGACATGACGTCTGTTAGCACTGGAAGGGTTCCCGAACATTCTTGTATGGAATACAGAGTTTTGTGATGGAAACTGTCCTGTAAGTCGTCTGCATGAGACTCTTAAGGTTCATTAGTATGGTGAGTGTATGCCCCCCCCCCCGAAAAGTGTTGTAAAGTAGGCTTTTTCTGCAGGATGTGAAAGGACTGTACCCAAAACTGCTCACTTGAGAATGTTCTGCTTTGTTCTCAGCATTTAATGAGATTGGCTTACAGCCATGAGTATCTGTTTTGTAAGTAACTGTGTGGTTTACCAACAGCATTTACAAGGGTAGGAAACTGAACTGAATGAGCTGTGGCAAAGGCACATTTGTTAATAGGGAAAGTAACCACTCCACCTGGCATACTGGTAAAACTTGTTTTTGTGATGTTAAGGTAATGGACAACTATAAAGTAAGAGCGTAGTTATCAATCCATCTGTCCATCCACAACCCCTTTTTGCCTATAGAGCTGGGGTGTCACTTCAGCAGTGACAATCTATAACCAAGCCACTGCTGGGTGGCTAGCTCTGCTGCAGTAGTCCTTCCACATCACACACTCACAACTATGGTCTATTTAGTGTTCACTCCTCTTACTACATGTCTTTGGGATGTGAGAGTAAACTGGATCAGCCAGATAATTTAAAAACTGATAGGCTTCCTGCACAATGTCATGTGCAGTAATGTTTACTTGGGATTTTTTTTTTGTAACATGTTTGGCTGGCTCCACTAATCAGCAGGAATGACTTGTATGATAAATTACAACGGACCATTCCCATTTTCATGTAGAACATTAGCAGGGTTATTTTGCAAAGTCACAGTTGAGACTGCAAAACTTGCTTAGTCATGGTCATGTGCCTTTCAGTGTACACTGTGATAAGGACTTTTCTGTTAAGCATTATATCAAAGTTAAACACCAGGCAGTATTTGCAAGGACTGATAAAAACAGTTTGGTAGATGCCATATAAACTGTTAGTCCTTCAGCTTCTGTATTACTCCCTCTTTTCTGTTTTCAAAATCTTGTACAGTTTTAATTTATTTTTCACTCTGGTTAAGCTAAACACTTATATGTGGTAAATGCTTTGCACTTGACTTCCATGCAAGCGTGCGTAAAAGAAAAACTGGTAGCTACTGGAACTTGTAATGTCCCCAGCAGAAGCATATTGCTGCATGGCAAGATTAAGAATTGTACAAGCAGAACTTCTGCACTTTTGAATTGCTGTATTTTCTTGACTTGTGCATACTTTATTTTTGTCTGCCAGTAGAAGATGTTAAGAAGTAACTAGGCAGCCATTGTTTGAATTTACTGATGTGAAGACTGTTGTACTGGAAATCCAGAATGTATTTGCTCCTTATATAGCTGTTGTCCTGAATGATGTATACAGCGAGCAGAAAGCTGCAAGAGATGTATGAGCTGAAAGTAAGATGCACGGAAAGGAAATGGCATAAAACCTGTTGGGAATTACTGCTAGTACAGCAAATAATGATCTCTGAACCTTGAGTACAACAGGAAACCTTGCTAACTTGCCCTAAGTTTACAGTGGGAATTGTGTGTGTGTGTGATACAGATTATATGGATTTAAATTATGTTAAATATGGATTTAAATTATATTAAATATCTTAAAAGTTATTGATGGCACAAAATATGTAAACGTAAAACTATCAAAACTTGGAACTGCCCCTTCACTGTTGTGTGATCTCGGGATGGCATACAGTGGATATAAAACGTGTACACACCCCTGTTTAAATGCCAGGTTTTTGTGATATAAAAATGAGACCACAATAAATGCATTTCAAAACGTTTCCCACCTTTTAATGTGACCTATAACCTGTACAATTCAATTGAAAAACAAATCCATTAGGGGAAAAAATATAAAAAATAAAAAAAATGTACAATAAGTTGGTTGCATAAGTGTGAATACCCTTAAACTAATATTCCGTTGAAGCACCTTTTGATTTAATTACAGCATTCAGTCTTCTTGGGTACACACCTACCATCAATTAAAGCGACTTTGATTAACCCCAAATAAAGTCCAGCTGTCCTAATAGGATTTTCATTACATTTACTCAGTTGCCTGCTACAGAAAAAGCCATGGTTCACAGAGAGCTTACAAAGCATCAAAGGGATCTCATTGTTGAAAGGTATTAGTCAGGAGAAGGGTACAAAAAATTTTTCCACAGCATTGGATTTACCATGGAACACAGTGAAGACGGTCATCAAAATCTGGAGAAAATATGGGACAACAGTGATGTTGCAAAGAACTGAACGTCCCTCCAAAATTGATGAAAAGACAAAACGAAAACTGGTCAGGGAGGCTGCCAAGAGACCTCCAGCAACACTGAAGGAGCTGCAGGAATTTCTGGCAAGTACTGGTTGTGTACTACGTGACAGCCTTCTCTCCCCTTTTCTCCATTTGTCTGGACTATGGGGTAGGGTTGCAAGATGGAAGCCTTTTCTTAAACAGAAAAACATCCAGGCCTGGCTAAAATATGCAAAACAGTGCATTGTTTCCCAAATGCATGTGGGAAAATGTGTTATGGTCTGATGAGACAAGGTTGAAATTTTTGGCCACAATTCTAAAAGGTACATTTGGTGCAAAAACAACACTTCACATCACCAAAAGAGCACCATCCCCACTGTGAATTATGGTGGTGGCAGTATCATGCTTTGGGGTTGCTTTTCAGCTGGAACTGGAGCTTTAGTCAAGGTGGAGGGAATTATGAACAATTCCAAATACCAGTCACTTTTGGCCCAAAACCTTCAGGCTTCTGCTAGAAAGCTGAAGATGAAGAGGAATTTCACCTTTCAACACTACAATTACCCCAAGCATACATTCAAATCAACAAAAGAATGGTTTGACCAGAAGAAAATTAAAGTTTTGGAATGGCCCAGCCAGAGCTCAGACCTAAATACAATAGAAAAATCTGTGGGGTGACTTGAAGAGGGCTGTGTACAAGAGATGCTCTCACAATCTGACAGATTTGGAGTTCTTTTGCAAGCAAGAGTGGGCAAATATTGCCAAGTCAAGATGTGGCATGCTGATAAACTCCTACCCAAGAAGACTGAATGCTGTAATTAAATCAAAAGGTGCTTCAACAAAGTATTAGTTTAAGGGTGTGCACACTTATGCAACCAGCTTATTGTACGTTTTTTTATATTTTTTCCTCAACGGATTTGTTTTTCATTTTGAATTGTACAGGTTAGGTCACATTAAAGGTGGGAAAAGTTTTGAAATGATTTATTGTGGTCTCATTTTTTTTATATCACAAAAACCTGGCATTTTAACAGGGTTGTGTAAACATTTTATATCCACTGTATATAAATTGTAAGGGGGTTAAGGGGGCTTGCCCCCCTGTGTAAAATGGGTTGTATTTTTTGATATGGGTTTTGATATTTTGTTTTTTTTTTAAAGATATTTTTGATAACGTGTGTGTATTCGCATGTGTTTACCTATGCGTTTGCACTGAACCATTGGCTGAGGGCTGAAGTTTGAGAATTTCATGTCAGTGAATTTTGCTGCAGTGTATTATTGAGCAAGCTGGCAGTGTGCTTTTCGGGGGGGGGGGGTAAACTTTTCTTCACTGTGGTTTGACTGTGGAGTTGGTAGATATCATGTAAGGGGGAGGGTGCTTGCCACCCTGCAAACATTTTTTTTGTGTTTTTTGTCTCTCTTTTCAGTATGTAATTCACAATGAACAGTAAGCTGAAAATTGATCTTTGCAATTGCTTGGGTGTCTGTATGTGATTATAAGTATCAATAGCTGTTATCAACGGATATTCTCGGCAACATCAAGAAATATTCAATACTTTGTGAAGCTATGTTATGGTTTGATACGTGGAATTCTCTGGTGTTTTTGCTGTCATCAGTACCATGATACCGTTCTGCTTCTATTTCTACATTTCTTTATTGTGCTTCAGTTTGGTCACGAGTGAATGAATGTTCTTTAGCTTGTTGCTTTTGATTACTTATTTTTTGCCCAAGTGAGATCATGTGCTTCAGAGTTCTATAACCAGTTCTCCTATTCTTGCAGGATTGCTCTTTTTAATATGAAGTTATTTCCCTTGTGATTGCTTACAGGCCTCTGCCTGGTCCTTTTCTGGCCTCACAATGCCGTAGCCCTTGTATAAAGAGCACATGTGAGGTTTAAATACCCTTCAGCAACAGCCTTGATAAGTGTCATCTGCATGGGGAAAAAACTAGAGTACTTGTCAAGCTTTCAGCAGGTCTACTCCCCAGCATAGGAAAGGTAACCACTGCAGACTCCATTGGCCTTTTCAGCAATCATGCTAATGTTCTTGGAGCAAGAAGGCAGATTCTGCCAGTTTTCCCAAATTGATATCAGACCTTCTGTGTTCTACAAGCCAAAAAGCCTGTATTAAAATGTTAAAAGCTATGGCCAGGGGATTTCCTGATGGCGTGTGTTATGGGATGTTAGAAAACGAAAGCTGGCAGCCGTATGTCCCTTATTGCCAGAGAACACCAGTTATGGGACTATTTGGATTTACACACAGAATAAACTGGTAACTAGTGCAGTCTGTTATTCTTTCACTGTCAGTAGCCAGTACCATATCTGGTAATGGATGAGCTATTTGTGTCAAGGCAATAGTTACCAGCTCTATACTCAAGACTCTTGACCTAATACTGCCCAGGCTGCAGTATTTGGCATCACTTCTTTACAAGTATCTGTTTACTTAGCTGTTGGTAGATGGGTCATCACTACAGCTTGGGGCTATGCAGCCTCAGGAGAGCCACTCCATAGATGTTTTCCATACAGGTGCCAAGACAGAACCATACTGCTCATCCCAGGGACAATATGTAGTGTAGCATGCTTTTACAGGGGGTCCCAAAGAGTACCTCCACACCAGATTTGTAGGAGGTATGCAACTTCATTGGCCAGGCATCTAGTACTAGTTCTTTCCATGACCGTCATAATTAAAGATGCTAGCTAAGTGGCTTGGATAAACCCTGACAGTTGCTCCCATGTACAAAAAATTGAATATTCCATCTACCCCAAAGGTTGGCCAGTCAGGTTGAAGATCCCAAAACGGGACACCATGTAATTCAGCACCCTTGTACAGGCTACCCTGTCTCAGAGCCCCTCCATTTATTTTCTAGATGGAGGTTCCAGGACAGAAAAGCAGATATTTTGCTTTATGAACCTTGTTGATGAGGATGCTGAATTTCTTAGACATATGGTTTTGCTTCTATAGAGACCTGACTGAAGATTGAGGGTGATTGAGATGTGTAGAGGTCAGGAGTTTCATGGTGTCTTTGTGGACTTGGAGAAAGCATATCATAGGGTACCTAGAGAGGAGTCGTGGTATAGTTTGTGGAAGTTGGGAGTGGCAGAGAAGTCTGTAAGAGTGGTACAGGATACGTACAAGGGCAATATGGCAGTGGTGAGGTCTGTGGTAGGTGTGACTGCTGCATTCAAGGTGGAGGTGGGAATACACCAAGGATCAGCTCTGAGCCCTTTCTTATTTGCAATGGTGATGGACAGGCTGACAGATGAGATTAGGCAAGAGTCCCTGTGGACTATGATTGTGGATGACATTGTGATTTGTAGTAACAGCAGGTAACAGGTTGAGGAGACCCTGGAGAGGTGGAGATATGCTCTAGAGAGGAGAGGAATGAAGGTCAGCAAGACTAATACAGAATGTGTGTGAATGAGAGGGAGGACAGAGGAATGGTGAGTATGCAAGGAGTAGAGTTGTTGAAGGTGGGTGGGTTTAAATACCTGGGATAAACAGTTCAGAGTAATGGTAAGTGTGGAAGTGTGGAAGAGGTGAATACAGTACTGGCAGGGTGGAGTGGGTGGAGAACATTGTCAGGAGTGATTTGTGACAGACTGGTATCAAGAGTGAAAGGGAAGGTCTACAAGATGGTAGTGAGACCAGCTATGTTATATGGGTTGGAGACGGTGGCACTGATGAAAAGGCAGGAGTCAGAGCTGGAGGTGGCAGAGTTAAAGATGTTTATGACTTGCATTGTGTGTGACGAGGATGGACAGAATTAGAAAGAAGTACAGTACAGGGTCACCTCAAAGCCAGAAAGGTGAGATTGCGCTAGTTTGGACATATGCTGAGGTGGGATGCTGGGTGTATTGGGAGAAGGATTCTAAGGCTGGAGCTGCCAGGTAAAAGGAAAAGAGGAAGGCCTAAGTTAAGGTTTATGAATGTGGCGAGAGGGCATGCATTTGGTTGGTGTGACAAATCAAGATGCAGAGGACAGAAGAAATGGAAACAGATATCCATGTGATGACCGCTAACTGGAGCAGCCAAAAGAAAAAGAGCCCTGATCGAAGAAGTTACTGAAGTTGAAGCATCTGGGATGAGGCAAAGAAACTGGGCATATAGGACCTAGGTAACCACATCTTCTCTCCTGGTCCATGGCCTGCGTATTAGCCCTCCAAGAAAGCCTATTCCCCTCCCTTGAGACCTTACTTTTACTTTGGAAAAACTGACTGACTCCTTTTTGAGCCTGCAGAATCTGCTTCTTTGCAGTATTGTACCTGGAAGACAATGTTGTTGCTGGCTGTTCTGCTTGGGGGGGGGGGCTTCTGAGCTCCAGGCCCTTATGGATGCCCCCCCCCCCGCACAGGGACAAGTGTGTCTCTTCACACTAATCCTTTTTTATGCCCAAGGTAGTGACTGCATTGTCCTTGAATCAAATGGTACAGCTCCCTTTTTTCCTTAGTCTGCTACTGAGAGGGGCCTGCATACTTTGGATTTGTACCGATGGCTCCAGTACTATTTGGATAAACTAGGACTATTTGTGAACTTTGATAAGTTTTTGTTTCCTTTCATCCCAGGTCTTTTTGTTTGGCTGTTTTCCATCTCTACTTAGGTATTATAAGGCCATTTCTTTTTGCCATTTAAAAACAAAAAAAAACTCTGCTTCTGTTAGAGCTCGTGTCATTAGGGCTGGGTTGCCTCTTCTGGTGCCTTCTTCAAGGGGTTAAAAAACAATTGCATCCATGACACTGCAACTTGGTCTTTTGTGCATACCTTTAAGCATTATAAGTTGGATATAGTTTCTAGGGCCACAGCAGGCTGTACTGAAAATATTTTGTGTGGGTTTATTGAGGCTCTTCTCAGCCTTCCACCTCCCATCTCCCATTCTTTTTCTTGAGCTTTTTTACTTCTGTACCAAATACTGCAACAGTAATATAGAAGGACATGGTACAGTTGTGTAAAATCTTACCATAACAGTAGATGTCCTTGTTTTCAGTGTTGCAGTATTCTCTCCCTCCCACCACCTCTTGTTCTGCATTTTTTCTGTCTGGATGTGCATGGACTCTTGTCTTGTTATGCTTCTCTTCTGGGGCAATTCAGTTCTAGGTAGTTGTCTGTACGTCCCTTCTATGCCTTACATTCTATGTGGGGAACAAAAGTGTGATGTACGGTGCAACCAAGGTCTGTCTTAAGCTTATTTCTAATGAAGTAGCTGCCCAGGGCAGGGCATCCCTACTGTATCAAATACTGGGACATTAAAGAGATGGACATCTTCTGTTATAGTAAGAGTTTACACGACTGTACTTTCCTGCTGCCCTTGTGATAACCAAATTCCATTCATAATAAGCATGTAAACTTATCTGTTAAAGATTTGAAAAGCCCCTCTTTACATTCTACAGTAGACTGAATGTTTAAGGTGACTAGTCTGTTTGTGTAAGATATTGTTAAAGGTGTGTATTTTTAGTAGAATACTGATCCAAGTTGCTGATTGAAACTCCATACTTTACCACTCCATACTTTACCACTGTTTAATATTATGATTAGACCAATAAACAAATATTTTCATTCCTTGAGGTGATGGCCTTAGTTGAGACCCATTCATGAAGTATCATTTCTGAATAGTTGCATTTGTTGGTGGCTGTCACTAGTATGCCTAGGTCTTTGTATTCTTGAACGTTTGTTAGTATGTTCTCATACACTGCATGTGGACAGTGGCGATTCTAGCAGTTTCCAAACTTGTGATCTTTAAGTAACAGCCCACAATGTATTTTAGCATAGTCTGCAAATATCTGTATCTGGTATATCTTCAGTTGTTATAATGGTCATAAAGTTGCTAACCAAAGCCAGGCCCTTTTTAGAGCCCTGTGAAATTCTGTTAGCTATGTTGTAATCTTACAAATCTATTAAGCTCCAGTTATAGTCAGTATGGTTATAGTTTATGGGACTGTATTAAAGTCTTTTAAATCTTAAGTCATCTGAAGAAATTCTATCATCCAGTGCTGCTCTGATTGATTTATAGATGCTCAACAAGTTTGTACAACATTATTTGTCCTGGCTGTTGACATCCCTATTTGCAGTTATGCTTGACAAAAATAACTGTAGGATTACTCTTTCAAAAACTTTACCTAAAAGGCAAGTAAAGTTTATTGACCTGTAGTGGGATAGTTTGTGTCCATGACCCCCCCCCCCAAAAGAAAACAGCTTAATTGTGGTAATCTTTTCCAGATCCTGATGACATGCCCATTTAGCAGCGTGCAGTTGAATACATAGTTTAGATTTAATACAGGCTGGTTGTTCATTTCCTGCTTTATCCATCAGATCCAGTTTTGCACTTGGGCTTCTTTCACTCGCATTTCTTAGGTTTTCTGTGATGGCAGTACCTGAGCAGAGGTGTGTGGTGTAACACATTTTAGTTTAGAATAAAATATTGTAACATTAAAAATGATACAGTATAGAAACCATTCTAGATAAATATAGTTTAAGAAATGGTTGTAAAGTTTATATTAAACAGTAAAATATTGTTTACAATGTATTGACAATATGGTAAAGTATACATTGTGTAGAATTTAACCAATTTACTTGAAGCATGTGCATTTAGATTAATTTTTCATGAATTATTTAAAGCCCCCCCCAGAGATGAGAGCATTTTTAACCTCATTTGGCAGATTATTCCATTGAGAAGACACCAGAGGAAACTTCACATACCAATGGCTAGTCTGACTTTTCTGGTTAGTAAGATGGTGTCTTCTTGGGTATTTGAGACGAGAATAAGTTTAGAGATCTTAGTAGCCTAGGTTGAAGTATTTTGAAAATAAAGGTGACAAAAAATAGAGCACCTCTCTGTGATGGTCTGTTAATTGTTTGATAATTTAGAATATCATAATGATTCCTTCGGTTAACAAGTAAAGCTTATCTGCATATTTTAGTTTCAACTGCCTGTAGTTTTGAGGATTATTGACTGAGTTCAGGCATAACAAGAGAGGGTGTATTCTAATTTTGAGAATATTTTAGCAATGATTGAGCAAGCTACAAGGGAGATGAAATAAGAGATTATGTAATTTGAGCTGTCTAGAGTGTTTTGGATGTGATTTTTAGTGTGTGTAGATCAAGTGCCTTCCTAGATTTGTTCCGACACATTTGGGATGACTTTCTTTAAGGAGTAAGGGTGGTAGGCTATTCTGTTTCTTGCTGGTAGAAGCCATTATGTTTTCTTGTTTTGGAGGCTTTTTTTTTTTTTTTTTTTTTTTTTTGTTCCAAGTGTTTTAAAAAGGAAAACTGTAGCAGTTGGCTTGCTACAGAAGACCCTCCCCACACAGCTCCGAGGCAATGAACTACCTTTCTGTATTGACAAATACAGAAATATTTGTATAGAAAGAAAAATGCAGGAGTTGCAGTTCATGACTGTGCTCCTAACACCTTGAGTCCCCTTCCCCCACCGTTCGTAAACATTTGTGCTTAGCAGTGAAAAATTGCTTTATAAATGACATCATGGTCGTAAAGATAATATGCTAAAGATTTGTATTTGTTTTAGTACAGATTTTTGGAGACTTTTCTTTCTCAGCAAAGCTTAATGATCTGCAGAAAATATCAAGAATTTCATCTGTATCATTAGTATCACAGTTGTCTAATTTTTAATGATGTAATCAACGTTTAAGGAAGTAATCTCCGTGTAAGTAGTTATAGTTCCTGATGCCTGTTTTTATTGTCTGAGGCATGTTGAACTAACCTTGCATTATTCTTGCTCCTAGCTTTCCTGGAGTTGCAGTTTTGAGAGATTTTCCTATAAAATAATTTATTTCTGGCCAATGAGATGTTGCTATTGATTATCCATACATTTGTATTTAAACTGTCTAAGCAGTATATACCACCGCTGTATATTTGGCTTTCTTCCCTTTTTGATGTGATGAAGAGGCAGAATCTGAAATTAACCTTCCTTTTGTGCTCATTCTTGTCTTTCTGCCAGCCCTGTGCCACCAAATCCAAGATCAGGGCTGTATAGTTGCTCTTATAAAATAGTATACAGTGAGTTGATTTAGCCCTAACTTTATGTGAAATTTAAACTTGCAGTCCAGTTAATGTGAAGAAACTCCCTGATTTGCTTGGTTGAAGAAATATTTGAAACTTCTAGGTCTGATCTTGAGAATCTTTCACCCAGTAAGCCATCCATTCTGGTATAACCATTTTGTAGCAGAATTGAAAGTACACTTCAATCACAAATAATTGGTAAACTAAGTTGTCTGTTTCACTGCTTTAATGGACTTGCTGTTACAAATAATACTAGAAGCTTGCCAAATAAAATCTTCCTATCTTAAAGTCAAACTAGGGTCTCTCTGTAGAGGCTTGATCGACTGTAATGGATGGATAGTTTAAAACTAATTATTACTGTGGTAATTACTGAGTTGTTAGTGTTTAAAAAAAATGTTAAATGGTAGGTGCTTTTGCTTTAGATTGACTAAAATTCTTTTGACATCTGCCCTTTTCTGGTTACCATAATCATAGAATAACTTGTGCTAAAAGAGGATTTTCTTTCTCACAAACGATAACCACTTGTGTGTCATTTTTCCCATAAACAGTAATTAATTTCAGCATTTTTTATTCTAGTTGCTTGCATTACCTAATAACTTAACATAGGATGCACCAGCCCATGTATTTATAGCCTGATTAGGGGAAATTCTAAAATTGATTTGATAATTTAAATTTTGATCCCAAATCTTCCTTTGTGCCAGTAATGAAGTTCATTTGCATTGTATCCCTTCCATAGGTGTGATTACACCCACGTTTATCTGTCAACCTTATCTCATTTTTCATTGCACTCTTCCTTTGGGTGTCAAGATTTGCAGATGTGTGCTGGGAAGATATTAGTAAATGTAATGTATACTTATTTTGCTTTGTAAAACGGCATTATTTCCTGAACCACTTCTGTTATCTCTGACTGCACCTAACATCATTACTCACTGCCACCAGTAGGACCTATTTGTACATAGATTTTGGTGTTTGTATTTTATACTATCTCTTGTATTGCTCAACCCACCTCCCCTCTAGTTATCAGGTCTCTTATTGTACTTTTCATCATGCAATCTCCTATAATCTACTTTTTTTTTTGTCAGCCTCTGCTTGATCTTGTTGGCAGTTAAACGTCTACTTCCGCTTCCGTGTTAGTTAAATTCTGAAAGTTGACCCTGGATTGTCTGTCTGTACCATGCCCTATGTAGCTTTTGAGAACTAGCTCCTGAAAGTATATCCTCCCCCCATGTTTTTTTTTTTTTTTTCCCTTCTATTTGTAATTGAGTCAGAGTACATTCAGGTAAAATTTAAACCAGTGTGGTGTACTGTTATGTATTCAGTATAATTCGCTGTGTCAGCACTTCTCTTCTATTTTCACTTTTCGACTGATGCTGTTTTGGTTTCTAATACACTACTAGTTTGCATTCTGGCATACCTCTCAGAAATGAGGCTCTAGTTCCATAGTGTGTACTAATTAATCCTACTCCTTTCCAATGCACTTTAGAGTGATATAATTGAAGTCCCCCATGCTAATGCTGTATGCTGTGACAATTACCTACCATTTAAGCAAGTATTTGTTAGCTTGTCTTATTTTCATCTGTCAACATCTTAGTCAGTCAAACCTGTGCACCGTTGCTTGACTGACAGATGACACACTGACCGCAGCTCGGGCAATCGGGGTTTGACTGACACCCTAAGCAGGACTGAAGGGGCATGGTCCACTTGTCTTCTCATATTAGCGGGTATGCTGGGTGGTGTGATTTTATGCTGCGTGGAGGGGGGCAGTGCTGTTGGTGGGAGTGCTGCTTGCAGAAGTGAGGGGACATCCTCCGCGGTCAGCCCATTGCATGCTTCTCCCTGGTGCCATGCTGGATGTGTCTTGAAGTAGGGTGGTGGAAACAGAAAACATGCAAACACCCCCAGTGGCTGTCTAAATGATGGCCTCCTCCTGGTCAACTTCTCCTCAGTGATGGGAAGTAAGACTGACAACAGTGGGACACAAAGTATGTATGGGGGGAGTATGTGCACCAAAACTCGTCCTCCATCTCTGTCAAAAATTAAAGGATGGGTATTGTGCACTGAGTCAGCTGCAGCACTCATGATTAGAGACCGTATGAAAAATTAAGAATGAAGTAATTGTTTACTTTTCAAATATAATTATTAGCCTACTAAAGTTAAATCAGTGTACCTTAAATTAATAAGAAAAGCTTAAACAAATGTTCCTTCTACGAAGTGTTAAAATAAGAATGGCAGGGCAAATGGAGTGCCAGTAACCACATGGAAATAAAGGCCTTCACTCCTTTTGTTTTTATGGATAAAACCCATAAGGCAGCAGTGAGATGGACCTCTTGTATTGAATAATTTTAAAAGTAAGCTTTTTTTTAAAAAAACCTCTTGTATGTCCTGGTAGACCGTTTTCATGCAATTTCTTTTATTTACTGGTATAAGTGCTTTTGCTGGTTAATCAGAGAAGCTTAGAAATGGGTTTCCCCAATGGGACACTTATATTTCATAGATCCAAGAGTAGTTCTAGGGCCAATGCAGATTGACCAACAGCATTGACTTATTTGATGGGATGTACATACAGTGGTGGTGGAGGGGGAAGAGGGCTGCAGATGGCACAAAACAGCTGCATCTCTTGTCTTGGATCCTTTAGGATGAAGTCTGCCTGTGCTAGGATGTTTGCAGAGCTCTGCCAGTTGGGCTGACTTGTTACTTGTTAGATGTCTGGTTGTGGCTAATTCCCACATGACATGAATTTTGCTGCAGTAGAGATCTCCATGAAGAACCTCTTCAAATCCACGCAAAAGATGGACAAAATTCTTAGTGCTTCGCTTCCCTTCTACACCTTCTCCCCCCATGATACCCAAAGGAGGAATGTTTCAGAATAATCTTTCTACATGGCAGGAGATATGTTAAATGGATGTGCTTTTATAGCAATTTGACAAGCTTTTGCAGTAGCATTTGTTCAAAATCTTCAAATGCAGCTTGTTTCACAGACGCCTCTAGATCAAATACAAACAAGTCGCTAATAAAAAGTCAGTATAGTTGCCTTCTATCTCCTGTTTCTAATCCTAAGAAAATGAAAGAATATCACCACCAATTGTAGACATTCCAGATTGCTGAAAAAAGTGAAAGTGATGCTAAGCTATGGCATGTGGAACATCCACAGAGCCGTTGCTAGGTGTTGCAGTTCCCAGTGCCACATCTCCAATTCTAAGTTAAGGATCAAAAAAGTCTTCTCAACTGAGTTGAGGATAAATACGTCACACTGAGTCCTGAAGCTCTTCAGCCATGACCACAAAGTAATATCTGAATTTATTTTTGATGTCTGTGCTACACCTCTGCCCAACTGCCATCTAACTATCTCAGCCCCTGCCACCTTGTGCCTAGCGAGGTTCTACCCTATCTATGCAAAGTATTTGCATGGATCAGTACGGAAAAGATATCCACCTTCTTTTTCTGAATAGTTAGTAGTAAAAGCAAGTAGCACACACAGCAGTTATACTTAATCCCTGGCAAAAGTGGTACACTAGAAGATTTCTGGCTCTCTAAGCATGAGTAACTTTTCCCAGGGCAGTTGTACATCCTTGCTTTTGAAAGCATTTCCTTCATGGGAGAAACAGATTCACTCAGTCTTGAGAGAATTTTCTCAATATCAGGATATCACAGCATGACATTTTTGAGTTATGCACGTTTTTTTTTTTTTCATGTGCCTGGTCCTGCGCGCTGGACTTCTATGTGGAAGACTCAAAGGACTCTAAAGTCTGGAGTGATTCAATCCACAGGTTAACGATATCTAATGATTACCGTTCCTTAGTACATGAAGGACAATGGCGTGGGGTCTTGTGTATTGCATGAGATTCCATCAGGCTGGAAGATAAATTGTTGGTTTGTAACCTCTAGATCTGAAGTAGGATATTAATTTGTCTGCAACCTGTGGGTTATGGATCCGATATCGGATCCGAACCGGCATGGTTTTCCAGCTATGGATCCAAGCTCTCAGCTCCTCCCCTCACCCATAATGCCCTGCTCTACCCTCATGACCTCAGATCTCGTTTGCCGCGCATGGTGACTGGATTGGTTTCTATAGCTCTCAGCTAAGTGCTAGTTTTTCTAACTGTTAATATAGAATTTTGAAGTTTTTATTCATTTTTTGTGTGAAAGTTTAGGTTTCCCTCTTTGATATTTTACTTTAGAGTTAATCTAAGTATTTTTTCCCTCCCCTCGCTGTTGGCGTAGTGTGTGTGTGTTGGGCCTGTGTGTGTATATTGTTTTAGTTACTTTAGTTTAGTAGCTTGTTTATAGATTGGGATAGCTGAACAGCCCAAATCTATATTTTCTAAATGCTCCGAGTGTGGCCATAAGCTTTCCCCAGCTGATGGCCACACTCGGTGTGTTAGGTGCCTGGGGGTTGAACACCTCACATCTGGATGCTCCATTTGTGCAGGGTTCAACCCCAGGGCACTGAAGGAGCGGAGGTCCAAGCTTGTCTTGGCGGGCCTTTTACCGCCGGACTCGGCTCCGACCTCCGCTCCTTCGGGAGTAACCGTGGTTTCGGTTCTTCCCTCTGTGGCACCCCCTCCTCCTCCTGGGACTCAACCTCCCGTTTCTGGTTCGGAGGAGAGGGATGCTAGGAAAAAGGACCGGAGGGAGAAGCACCACAAGCGGCGGGCCGAGACCTCTGTTTCGGCCCCGCCAGCCAAGCAGGCTTCTCCCCCGGCTCCGTTGTCGGCTCGGTCTCCTCCTTCTCGGCTCCGGTCCTCAGTGTGCTTTTCACCGGGTCCTGAGGAGGAGGAGACCCGATCTCCGTCGAGGCTATCGAGGAGGCACTCCAGGCCTACCTCGGTAGCCTCGTCGAGATCTACATATAGCCTTTCGGATGCTGATCTGGACCGGATGATGAGAAGATTCATCCAGGCCCAGATGCAGATGGGAGTGCTCTTGCCTCCCCCCCCCTCTGGGGGGGAGCTCAACGCCCTTTTTCAAACCTATTGCTCCTTCTCCGACCCGCTATCCGGGTTCGGAGCAGCTGGAGCCGAGCAGCCGGGCGGGGTGGGCCGGCGCCGATAGTACTTGGTACTTCGGATCCGACCCTGCCCTCGAGTGCATCGGATCCGACCTCTCGGAGCCTGGATCTGAGCCTCGGATCCGGGGGGATCAGTGCTCCTTCGGCGCCGTCTGTGTCGGAGCGCACTGTCCCTTTGGATCCGAAGCGCCGGGCGGCTCGATCCACTCTTCGGATCCGAGGGGAGCCGATTGTCGGATCCTTTGGTCGAGGTCGGCTCCCCTTCGGCGTTTGATGTAGTGGAGAGGGCCCTGTTGAGGGTCTCCGGACCCCCAGCACTTGTTCCGGCTCCGTCCCGCGCTCCCTCTGCACTGGGCCAGGCTTCCACCATCCGGCCCCTGGGACAGCCCGCTTCTGTGCCCCAAGTTGCTCCAATGGAACAAGTTGCTGCTTGCGAGGACTCCTCTGACAGCCCCCCAGAGGATGTCCCTCGCAAGCATACGTGCAAAAGGAGGCACATTGACTCCCCCCGAGTCTCTCACAGAAGACACGGACTTGGAGGAAGGGGAAGGCTCCCCACGGTCACCCCCCGAGGATGTCTCATTTGGAGACATCATGGAAATGCTCCGTATAAGGGGGGGGGTGGTCTGCCCCCAAGTCTTCCTCGGACGAGTCCGTGTTCTTGGAGGCATTTGAAGCGGGCCCGTCTACCTCTTGGGTGTCCCCTCCTGCCGACCCCCTGGTGGACCTCATTACCACCAGGGCGTGGAAGGAACCGGACACCGTGGAGCCAATTCCTAAGAGGCCCGATAGGATCCTTAGCCCACCGTCCGACCGTGCCCATTGGAGTAAGGGGCCTCCGGTAGATGCCATGTTGACGGCGGCCACCAAGAGGGAACTGGCTCAGGAGAGTCCCTCAGTCCATCCCCCGAGCAAGGAGTCTCGGATGATGGACCACTTGGGGAAGCGGATGTTTAGTTCAGCGACCTTCTCGGTAAGGGCGCTGAACTACTTGGCACATGTCATTAGGATGCAGCGGGATCTCATTAAAGAATATGCTGCATCTCCCCCAGAGTCCATTTCGGAGGAGGACAGGGTTCTGCACTCCACCCGTATGGCCACTCTTAGGTCAGTTACTAATACCTCTATGCGGCTACTCTCCCACGCTACGGAAGGCGCCGCTAGAGCTGCGGGGACAGGCCTAGTCACTAGACGTCAGGCCTGGCTTCGTCACTGCGATTTTTCTGAGCCCTTCAAAGCGTCAAAGCGTCATTTTCAACGCCCCCTTTGATGGTTCTGCTCTCTTTGGCAAAACCGTTCGCGAGACGTTGACCCGGAGCGAGAAGGACGGGAAGACGCTGTCTGCCGTCGGAATCCGCTTCTCTGCACCCCAGAGGCCCTACTCTAGGAACCAAAAGGGTCAGAAGAAGATGTGGTTCCGGAAGTCGCAGCAGTCCCAGCCTGCTCCAGACAACCAGTCCTTCCGTGGCAGAGGAGGACAGGGAGGACGCCGCCCTAGAGGCAGAGGGGCTCCCAGAAACTTCGGGTCCAGGGAACCTTTCTCTGAACGGCCCGCAGCAACCCTGAGGTTGCCCGACTGCTCCACTCTGGAGGCAGTCGGGGACGTTCTGGGCACCTAGCGGCATGGGAGTCCATAACATCAGACCGCTGGGTTCTCCAAATCATATCCAGAGGATATCGCATCCCTTTCTTTCACCTTCCAAATTTGAAGTCCCTCCCAGACGTCCCACCCGGTCAACGGGAGGCCGCTTTGGCAGAAATTGGCCATCTGCTAAAGAAAAGAGCCATCCAGCCCGTCCCCAGACCAGATCGGATCAGGGTTCTACTCCAGGTTCTTTTAGTGCCAAAGAAGATGGGGAACTAAGACCAATCCTAGACCTCTCTCTCTTGAATCTGGCAGTCCCCAAAGAAAAATTCCGAATGGTCACTCTGCAATCTATTCTCCCCCTTCTGGGAGAAAATCACTGGATGTGCTCGATAGACCTCAAGGACACGTACTACCACATCCTGATGGACAGGCGCTCCAGGAGGTTCCTCCGCTTCCGGCTGGGAGCCAGTCACTACCAGTTCCGGGTCCTTCCCTTTGGTCTCACCACAGCCCCCAGGGTGTTCACCAAAGTATTAGCAGTGGTAGCGGCCCACCTGAAGCTTCAGGGGGTGCAGGTGTTTCCCTACCTGGACGACTGGCTTCTTACCGCCCCAACAAGGCATCTACTTTTATTGGCGAGACTCCTTTCTCCATCTTGCTCCTTTTCTGGGCATTACAATAAATACAAAGAAATCCAACCTGGCGACCACACAGCTCTTAGATTTTATAGGGGCCAGGCTAGACACAAGGAGTTTACGAGCCTTCCTCACTGCGGACAGAGTTCAAAATCTGCAGCTCCAGGTGCGGGCCATTCTCCACTCAAGTTCTGTTCAGCGGAGTTGGTCCTGAGGGCTCTAGGGTCCATGGCATCTGCTATAGCACTTCTTCCTCTTGCCAGGCTCAATATGCGCATTCTACAGTGGACGCTCTTAGTACAGTGGTCATACCTTGCTCTCCCCATGCATCATCCCATTGCGATCAGCAAGGCTTGCAAGCGGTCCCTCTTGTGGTGGCTTCACTCCCTGGATCTCCACAGGGGCCGCCCATTTTGTGCTTCTCCCCCTCTCGCCACGGTGACCACGGACGCCTCCCGCCTCGGGTGGGGGGGACACTTTGCGGGCCGGACCGTCCAAGGCACGTGGGACGATTCAGAGACCTTACTGCATATCAATGTTCTAGAGATGAGAGCAGTGCTCTTAGCGTTGCTAGCACTTCAGGACTTTCTTCCCTTGGGAACAATTGCGATTCAATCGGACAACATGTCTGTGGTCTGGTACATCAACAAGCAAGGGGAACAAGGTCTTACCCTCTTTGTCGAGAAGCCATGAGAGTTTGGGAATGGGCAATCTCCACCAACCGCTTTCTAATAGCAACGCACATTCCGGTCGGTCCAACATCCTAGCGGACAAGCTCAGTCGCACCATTCTGACCCCTTACGAGTGGTCTCTCAATTGTCGAGTAGCGGAACGCATATTCGCACGGTGGGGAACTCCTTCATGCGATCTTTTGCCTCTCCCTCAAACACCAAGTGCGACAGTTTTTCGCTCTGATACCTCCTCCCGGAGGTTCCCAAGAGACGCTCTGGTGCATGCTTGGCCACCCGGTCTTCTGTATGCTTATCCACCCTTGCCTCTGATGCTCCAAGTTCTTCAGAAAGCCTCTCGGGTGGGTTGCAGAATGATTCTCATTGCTCCGTTTGGCCTCGACAGATCTGGTTCCCCTTCCTAAGGTCTCACTCGGTGAATCCTCCTTGGATTCTAGATCCCATTCCGGATCTGATATCCCATCCATCCTGCATACCTCCTCCGAATCTGGACAACCTGAAGCTGACCGCTTGGCTGCTCCAGTTCCACTCTTGATCAGGACTCCCGGTATTTCGTCACCTGTTAAGGCAATTTTGGTGGCAGCTCATAAACCATCCACTAGAAAGGTTTACCGCAGCAAGTGGAAACGTTTTTCTTTGTGGGCGGAGCGGCAAGGCCTGAATCCCTTCACGGTTCCTCTTCCATTAGTGCTTGACTTTCTAACCACTCTTTTTAACGATGGTGCCAGCAGTTCCACAGTCAAAGTACAACTGGCGGCAATTTCTCATTATCACATTGGCCATGACTCTAATCCTCTTATGTCAGCCAAATTGTGTAAAATTTTTCTTAAAGGTACTTTTCTTCTCAGGCCCCCTGTAAAACATGCGGTTCCTCCTTGGGACCTCTCTCTGGTTCTACAGGCCTTGACCACCCCCCCTTTCGAGCCAGCGGCTACGGTGGATCTCAAATTCTTGTCCTACAAGACAGCCTTTTTGGTAGCCATTACATCGGCCAAGAGAGTTTCTGAGCTTCAAGCATTATCAGCTAAACCTCCTTACTTGGTATTTCATCCGGACCGTGTCTACCTCAGGACCAACCCGTCCTTTCTTCCTAAAGTCGCTTCTGAAGCAAACATCAATCAATCCATTAACCTCCCTGTTTTCTTCCCTAAATATGAAAACAAAGGTGAATATAAGCTCCACTCATTAGATGTTCACAGGCAACTTAGATTTTATCTAAACAGGACGGCTGGTCATAGGCAATCCGACCAGTTGTTTATTTCCTTTGCAAAATTTAATTTGGGCAAGCCAATTTCTAAAGTTTCTCTGTCCGCTGGATTTCACAATGCATCTTATTGGCTTATCAAGCTTCAGGAAGGCCGCACCGGAGGGTGTTCATGCCCATTCAACCCGGTCAGTATCTACCTCGGCAGCCTTCAAGGCTAGGATTCCTCTAGATGATATTTGTGCAGCAGCCACGTGGGCTTCATCTCATACTTTTATTTCCCACTATAAGTTGGATCTTGCATCTAGGGTAGAGCATCCTTTGGCTCCGGTGCTCGAATATCCTTCCATGATGGCCGCCCAAGATTCAGGTAGCTGGGGACTCTGTCCCACAGGTTGCAGACAAATGAATATCCTACTTCAGATTTAGAAGTTATGTACTCACCATAATGTTCCATCTGAGTAGGTGTATTCATTTGTCTGCAACCATCCCGCCCTCCTATCCCCCTGGCCTTTCAGTTTCCTGCATATTCTATGTTACCCTTTTCAGGGTGTTGTTGCTTTGGCAAACTCGATCTGAGGTCATGAGGGTAGAGCAGGGCATTATGGGTGAGGGGAGGAGCTGAGAGCTTGGATCCATAGCTGGAAAACCATGCCGGTTCGGATCCGATATCGGATCCATAACCCACAGGTTGCAGACAAATGAATACACCTACTCAGATGGAACGTTATGGTGAGTACATAACTTCTAATTCTTCACCCAAGTTATAAGTAATTTAAGCAAGTTATGAGATCTAATACAGCAAACTTAATTTGGAAATTTAATAAGCCTGTATTGTCAAGGACTGGATCAATAGTATTGTCCTATACCAAGGTTGTTAAACTATATACATTTTATTGGATTGAAGCTTAGTATATCTGGGTTCATGTCTCGGAAGTATGTTAATCTAGCAACATTTCCACAGGTAAGCCTTTATCCTTAGGCTATCCTTAAAGTTGTTCACTTAAGACTACCACAAAGACATAATTCTCCTCTTTGTGATTTGGACTGTAAGCTGGAAAAACTAACCACCTCCCATTTGAACCAAAGGAATTACTGAAAGTTAAACCCTTTTTAAGGCATATTTTGCTGGTTGCTTTTACATCTGGTAGAAGGATTTTGGAGCTGGAATGAAGTCTTTAGTAAAACACCTAAATGAAGATCTAATCAGTCTTTAATGCCCATTCTTGTATTGGCAGTAACTCTCTCTACACCTGTCGGTCTTTTACCTAAATTATTAAAATTAAGGAGAACAGCTCTTGATTTGCTGGATATATACAAGCAGCTTTGATATTACAATAGAACTAACGAGATCAGAAAGTTGACCAGGTTTTTATCCTTTTCAAAAAATGGAAAGGGGGACTACCATTCAGTATGCAGAATCAAAAGGCCTGGTTCAGTGTTGCTTTTTATTATAACTAGTTTAGAAAACCTGTGCAAGGCACAGTAAGAACATTTCACAAGGGCTACATCTTCAGTGTAGTTCAGAAATATTTCTGCACAAGGCATTGTAGGAACTGCCAGATGGACTGCTGCACACTTGATCAGAAAGCCCAAAAAGCTGGAAACACACTGAGAGTGGGACAGAGTTTTGCCTGTTTCAGTAGGTCCTGTGCATGTAGACCACCCATGAGTATAGTAACGCTGCTTGGGATTCTGCCAAAATGTTTACTGTTTTTGATTTTACTGTTAAAACAACCCTGCTATAAAAACAAAAATGCTAGTTGATTTATAAGATGCTCCGTGTCATCAACAATCAAATTACCCTTCAGTCCTCTTTGTACAAATAATTACAAGATAAGTATTACTAAGGACTGTGTACTACAATCACAAGTCCATACGAGGGCCAGAAAGAGCTCAAAGAACTGAAGAGGGCTGTATACAATTACCTTGTGTATCAGCCAGAGTTCCATAGAATGCTGGCACAAGTCTAGCGTTGGCCTTCCTGGGGGAAAAGCACAGCCTGTGAAAAGTTTGTCCAGGAAAGAACTTGTTGTTGTTGGTGTTTGTCTTTCGGCTTTTCCCGGTTAGGGGTTGCCACAGCGGAACTCCAGTCCACTAATGATTGGCAGTAGATTTTCACGAACGCCGAACTTGTAATGTAGTTAAATCCAGTGTTATGAACTGACATTAGAAGTACCTTTCCTTTAACATTCAGGTTATGATAGGTAGTTGCACACAGTTTCACTTTTTAAATGTAAGCTCTGTATGCTTTGTTTCCAACAGTCACTCAACAAAATCTATTTTTCTAGATCTACTTGAGTATACCTGTCTACTCTTGAGGATAAATGCAATTTGCTATTTTCACAGAAATGCAAGTTAATGCAGATACATCACGTGTGCAGCTTTTAGATATTTTTATTTATTTATTTTATTTTTAACATTTGTTGACTGGAAAGTCTGACTAGGACAGAGCTTGTTTTCTCCCCGGGCCTCTGCTGAAACACTCCAGTTGCATGTTTTTGGAATGTGGAAGGAAACTGGAGTCCCCAGAGGGAACGCAGGGAGGACATGCAGACTCTGCACAGAAGGCACCCCAGTTGAGAACTGAGCCGGAGAATCTCTTGCTGTGAGGCGACAACCTTAACCATTACTATAAAAAAAAAAAAAACAGGAGATGGTACACATTGAATGTGGCAGACCAATGATTGTGTGTGTGTGTGTGTGTGTTTTTTTTGCTGCTTCATTTTAGATTGTGTCTCAGGTTTTTATATCCCTATGAAAGGATTGTGTTGCATACGTAAGTAAAGTAGGTGATGAGTGGATTAATAAAATATGAAGGTTTGTATGTATATTATTATAAGATGGTGAACCTGGGGCCTGCTAAAATTGTATTTAAAGGTTGTTGCTTTAAGAAAATGGTGTAGTTGGCTTAGCTGCATGGTTATATTAGCTGGTAATGACATCTGACTTGTGATGTGTACGAGAAGGAGTCTTAACCTCACAGACACAAGGTACAGGGTTTGATTCTAACTTTTAGATATTTGTCAGGCTTATAATTTGTAGGTTCAAACACTACAGATCCAGAGATGTTGGTTTGGGATTGTTTAGAGGTAAAAAAAGATTCTGGGTGTTGTGTGTACAGTAAAGGAAGAATGTAGAATATTTGTGAAGAGACCTGAACATCTCCTTAAAAGGCAATCCATTTGCACCTCACGAGAAGAGATTCTGCCTTAGAGCATCTGTTTCATCAAGAGACAGGAATTTTTTCAGTAACATAAAGAAGTGTCCTAGAACACTAAACCAGTTTACAGGATGAGTTGATAGTAAGGGCCATTGCAAGGGGACTCATGGAAAGATCCCAGGTCAAGTAGTTAAAAATAATCTTTTTAGTGTAAAAGTACCATGTGTGAGCACCTATATAATGCAGACAGTTGTAAATGCGAAGAGGTAATGGCTAGCACACCTTTCAGACTAACTCCTTTGCTTCATGGTTAAATTTTATGTAATGTAAATTTATTTTTCTAACATCTGTAAAGAAGTATTGTTAATAACAAGTGGTTTGTGCAGCCTCGTCTTCAAGAGTTTTGTGTTTATTTATGTTGTAAAAATTCTCTGTATTACTGCCTCCTCACCTAGGTTGCAATCGAAAAAAGGTCTTCTGACCAGTCCACCTACCTGGTTAACAAATGGTAAAGAAGTATAAAAAATGGGGTACAATTGGAGTGTAAGGACCAGATATTCAAAGCTGGTGCCCAAGTCATAATTTTGATTCTGTTTACAGAAAATGTTCTGGTTAAGTGACAGGGTCCATTTGTAATAACACAAAAATGATGGAAAACTCTTTTTCTTTGTTAGTGACTACACACACTGTATATTTTGTAATTTTCAGGATACAATGTAACTGTTTTGGTTCGGGATCCAGCTCTACTTCCAGCAGAACCCAAAGTCACCAGAGTTGTCGTCGGAGATGTGCTGAATAAAGCTGATGTCATGCAAGCAGTTGAAGGTCAAGATGCAGTGATCATAATTCTGGGAACACGAAATGACTTGAGTAGGTTTTAAGTATTTTTATTTACTTAATAGTTTATAAATCAGGTGAGTGTACCAATCCGAACAAACCCTTTTCACTTGTAGTGTATTGCAAAGCAATTTTTACCAGAATTACAGGAAATGAAGTTGCTTAGGCAGAATGAAGTCCCAAATAGTTCATAACATCATACATGCAGATAGGGGCTAGGCTTTTGGTATACAGACTTGAGTTAAATGAGTGAGATATATAATTTGTAATGCTGAGAAATGCTGGTACTTGATAGATGCCAGCTTATGAAATAAATATACTTGGATTAAATGCAACAGTTCAGGAAATCGAAATATAAACAAAACAGATTCCCATTTCCCAGTATGTTACTAATGACATGCAAGGCAGTATTACATGAATATAGTGCTTACAGGAGCTAGTAAAGGAGTATGTGTTCAACTGGATTAAGTAAATATTAACTTTCACAACTATCACCATGCTGGTAAACTTGAATTGCAAATATCCAGTTGAGTAGGCAGAAATGTGTTCATTCAGAATATTGCCTATTTTAATATAGTATATATGGAACTCTACTTCCCTAAAAAAGCATTTGTCAGTGCCACATTTGTCTTGCATTGTAGCTGAAACTTTATATACTGTGCTTCTTACATAACTACCATTACAAACAGTTGATATGGTGGCACTGAATTGCTAGACACAAGGTGGCATACAGGGAAAAGGAATAAGGTCTGTAGCTACAACTGGTAACAACCATTGCTAATGCTGTCAAATGCCATAGTTAGCTTGCTATTCTGTTCCACAAGGTGTTAGCATCCTTTTGCAAAACACAGGATAAGACTCAGCTGACTCCTTTAGCATAGAGAAAGGTCCATGTCACCACTGAGGCTGAATCATTACTTTGGTGAAAAAAAAAGAAACCCTGCTTGTGACCTGTTTCAACTCTGGTTAACAGGTGGACGCAATGGCTGTCCGTCTGCAAGCAGATATTCAAAATTTATTTAACACTTGTTAACTGGGAAAGTCCAACTTGGAACATAACCAATTTTCAATGGAGGCCTGGAGAGAAACACTCCAGATGCATGTTTTTGAGGAGGAAACTGGAGCACCCGGAGGAAACACACACGAACGCAGGGAGAACATGGCAGACTCCGCAGAGAAGGCACTCCAGCTGAGAATTGAACCATAGAACTTCTTGCTGTGATGTGACAATGCTTCCGCTGCACCACTGTGCCGTCCAACGTTAATTTTAGTTTATTAGGACAGTAGTAAAACAAAAAGTCCTTCATCAGAAGAACTCGTTAATTTTTTAAAACAAATGGGTTATATTTTCCCAAATATTACATTGTTATGGTAAGCAGATGTCCTGCACATTTCTTTAGTTTGTAATCAGCCACTTAGAGGGATCCCCCTTTTAATGGGGTGCTCACAGCCTTTTCTGTAGAATGCCATCTTTAATCTGGTAAACAATCAGATAAGATCATTTATTTATTTTTGCTTCTGATGTAAGATCTAGGTCTTCGCTATTAATATTTAAATTACTGGTGCCACTAGTATGCTGGTTATGAAATGTGATTTTCTGTGTATTACACTGTTTAAAAAATCATGCGTGAGTAGGAGGGCTTCAGAAGATGGCGACTGGGTAAATCTAGTGTGAAAATAGGGACATGTCTCCAAAATGGGGACAGTTGAGACTGATGGTATCTTGAAGTATTTCCTTAAAATGTAAGGAATAATGATCATCTCATGTTAATACATGTTGGTAGCTGGGGCATGGGAGTGCAGGGGGTGAAGCACCACTTAAACTCCTGAAAGATATAACGGCATATTTCATAATTTGTTTTGTTTATTTTTTGCAGTGTTGGGAGTTGCATTTATGAATACAGATTTGGTAGAGTTATTTCATAACTGATTTACTTGCTTGGCATATTGAAATCGACTTAAACACTGTCTTAGTGCATTGCTATAAAAATATTGCTTTTGTATTACTAATAAAAATGCACTTGTGCAGTTTCCTTAGAACTTTTCTGTGTACAATACTCAATCATTTTGGTGTTGTCACAACAGGTAGAATTAGTTATGTAGCTAGGATGGGGAGAGGGGCAGCTGCCCAGGGGACATTTGTTAGTGGGTGCGATCAGCCGACCCTCTCTAATGTAATACTATTTTTAAAAGCCGGTATTGCATTTGTGGTCAAACTTAAGTGCTGTAGCGCTCCTTGCGTGGTCTAAACTTTAGCAACTGCTTGCTACAGTTTAAGAATTTATTAACAAAAACCTGAGGACCATAGTGCTCCATACAGACAGGGTATATACTGTAGCAACTGTTTGCTACAGTTTAAAAAAGAAGTCATTTTGTTAATGTAAAAAATGCAGGACAGGGTACAGAAATGGGACCCGAATGGCTTTGGCAGGAGGGAGGGAGGGGGCGTGGCAGGAGAAGGAATGGATTTTTTTTTTTTTCTCTTAAGTGGAAGAGCTGGGGGTTGGCATGGATCTAATTGTAATTAGCCAATTGGCTAATTACAGTAAAGTGATTTTTCTTATCCACTTAAAGAGCTGAAGGGATAGGGAGCTGATTTGTGATAGCTGCACTTTTGGGTAGAATGTATTGGTTCCTTGAATAGAATACTCGTCTTGGGTAGGATTCTGACACCATTTAAAGGTTGAAAACCACATCTGTATTGTGTGCTGTTCTGGGACTTGGTCTGGGATTGAGGGTCACAGCACTGCTATGAAAGGGTGAGGGTCACAGCACTGCTATGAAAGGGTGAACCCAGTAGGGATTTTTCCCTCATTTCTGGTCTGTTCTTCCTAGGTCAGATTGAATGTACTTATAAAGCAAGTTATGGATACACAGGAATCCTTTTGTCATTAAGAAGTAATGTTGCACATGAAAGTTTGTTTTGTACAGTTAAAGAATATATGCTGCCCTTACTATCTCAGGTGGTACAACCCAGAGTTCTGTACAGATGTCTTTTTTATAAATCCACAACCTATGTAGCAAAGCACCGATGCTGTCGTGGGAGGTGACACTAAAGGATATAAATCAGTTTTGTGTGTGAAATATTAAATGTGGTATGCAAAAGAGCCCTATTTGAGCTACTTCATTTAGATCTATAAATCTTTCAGTACCCAAATGTAAGTTAAAAACAGAACAACCAGCTGAACTAAAACTAATAATTTGTTTGATTGCAGTGGATACTTTGTTTTTCTTTGCTTCTATTTTGTGTTCTGCACAGTGATTCATGGCTGAAGGTGATAAAAAAGAAGTTGTGTACTCACCATAATGTTCCATGTTTGTTGTCCATCTCGCCATTCATTCTTACTTGGATAGGTTTGGAGCCGATCCTTGGCTCCGACTCAGCCGAATACACAGCTGGAAGTCTCAAACTTGGCTTGTGGCAAGGTAGGTATCCCATGATGCAGTGGTACAACTCTCCAGATCTTGTTTGCTGCTAACATACTAATGAGTGATATATATATGTATATGTGTGTGTATATATGTATGTATGTGTGTGTATATGTATGTATGTATATGTATATGTATATATATATATATATATATATATATATATATATATATATATATATATATATATATATGTGTGTGTATATATATATATATATATATATATATGTATATATATATATATATGTGTATATATATATATATATATATATATATATATATATATATATATAATATTGTGTGTGTGTGTATATGTATGTGTGTATATATATATATATATATATATATATATATATATATATATATATATATATATATATATATATATATATATATATATGTATATATGACATGTCATATATATGTGTGTGTATGTATATATATATATATATATATATATATATATATATATAAAATCTATCTAATGTATGACCCCATGTCAAATATATATGTGTATATATATATATATATATATATATATATATATATATATAATCTATCTATCTAATGTATGACCCCATGTCAAGGAGAAACAGAGTCAAGGAGCTCGTGTAAAGAGGAAAGATCACCACCAGGTCCTCTAGGAGTTCTTGGACGGGGGAAGGAGGGAGGGGTCATAAGAATGAATGGCAAGATGGACAACAAACATGGAATGTTATGGTGAGTACGTAACTTTATGTTGTCCTGTCTCGCCTTCATTCTTACTTAGATGGGACAGCGTCCCTAGCACCTTTTTCCCGTGTGGCTCTCGAGTACACCTTTGAGCACAGTGGAACCAAAGGAGGTCCTGTCCCTGGAGGCCAAATCCACTTTGTAAGGCGTGATAAACCTATGAGGATTGGCCCATGTAGCTGCAACACAAATACTGTTCATAGACATTCTGGCCTGAAAAGCAGAGGTTGTAGCTAATGCTCTGGTTGAGTGACCTTTAATTCTGAATGGTAACTTTGTTATTGGAGGTATAGATAAAGGTGATGCAACTTGAAAGCCAATTTGAAAGGGTGACTTTTAGACATTGGCATACCCTTTTTTGCCTCAGAGAAGAAGTTGAATAATTGATCAGATTTTCTGAAATCTTTGGTTCTATGCAAATAGAATCTGAGCTGTCTATGCACGTCCAATTGATGGAGTTTATACTCTGCCTTGTTGCTGTGGTTTGGGAAAAACATCGGGAGCTCAGTGGATTGATTTGATATTGGATTGAGAGCAAACCTTGGGTATAAAGGATGGATTAGTTCTAACGATACCCTATCCTTATGAAAGATCAGATATGGAGGTCTGACAGTGCTTGCAACTCAGACTTCTGGCAGATGTTACGACTACTAGAAAAATGGTCTTCAGGAAAGAAATTTGAGGTCACAAGATGAAGAAGGCTCAAACGGTGGCAATGTTAGTTGAGAGGACAAAATTTAAATCTCAAGGAGAAAGTGGTTCCTTAAAAGGAGGACTCCGTAAGGAAGTGCCTTTTAAAAATGCTTTACACAATCTGTGTGACATTAAGTTAGGTGAGTGGTCATCAATGTGGAAATTCGAAATTGCAGCCAGCTGGTCTCTAATAGTTGCTGCAGCTCAGCCTTGCTTGAGTTCTGCCAGAAATTGTAAAATGGAGTGAATAGGTGCAGAAAAAGGGTCAGTGTTTCTATTTTTGGCCCAGTGAGCATCTTTTCCACTTGCTAGTATATAGTTTTCTAGTAGAAACTTTGAGAGGATATCGGTATGTGTTTGACTGCTGGAGTGAAGTTTTGAAGCCTGACTAAATTGGGAAGTGGAGCAGCCATGCTGTCAAGTTGAGGGTGTGGAGAGAAGGATGAAGTGCTCCCGACATGTGTCAGAAGGTCTGGAACTGGGTCCAGAGCCCACGGTTTCTCCTGAAGAGGAGGCCAGAGGAAGGGGAACCAAATCTGCTGAGGCCAATATGGGGCAATAATAATCCTCCTGCTTCCCAAGCATTTTGCTTTCTGGATGACTTTGGGTATGAGGAAAGACTGTGGGGAAAGGCATGAAGAAGTCCCGAGGACCAATTGTATACAAGTGCATCTCTCTGTGTCTTCCCCAGCAGGGGAATTAGGGCAAAGTAGCTGCTGCACTTGGCATTCATGGGAGTGGCAAAAAGATTGCAGCAAGGCTGACCCCATTTCCGGAAAATCTCTTCTGTTATGTTCTGGTTCAGAGACGCTCATGAGGCATTGATATTGCCCTGCTGAGCTTGTCGGCTATCATGTTGGATTTCCCCGGGATGTGCATGCTACTAGAAAGTATTGGAAAGAAACTGCCCATTGACAAACTCTCAGAGCCTCGCGACAAAGTGGGTATGATCTGGTTCCTCGTTTATGTACCAAACCACCGACATATTGTCTGACTGTATTGCAATCATCCGCAGTGGAAGAGAGTCATGGAGTGCTTGCAACACCAGAAGCACTGCTCATCTTTAGTACATTGATATGCAAGTGGGCCTCATGGTCTTGCCATATACCTTGGACCGTCCTTCCCAGATAATGCCCCCCCACCCTGTCTGGGAAGCATCCGTGGTCACTGTAGCAACAGGGTGTTGTGGAATAAAGGGTCTCCCGATAGTCACATGGTTGGACTGAATCTACCACCGTAGGTCCTTTTTGTATGACTCCGTTATTCTGATTAGGTGGGACATAGGAAGTTTTTGAAGCGACCATTGGGAGAATAGGAGCCATTGAAAGATACTTATTTGCATCCTGACGAGAGGAAGTAGTGTTATGGTTGAAGCCATTGTCCCTAGAAGTTTCAGAACTACCTTTGCCTTTACCTTGTCCTTTGGAAGAAGGTGAAGTATTTGCTGGCTGAGAGCTGAAATTCTGTTAGCTGGAAGACGTGCCATCATGGAAACAGTGTCTAGGTTTGCGCCTATGAAGGTAATAGGTTGACAGATTTTTGTAAATTGACTATTATGCCTGAGTACAGATTTGCAATGTCATATCCCTAGCCTGTTGGAGTAGATGCTTGGTGGTGGCAGTTAGGAGCCAGTCGTCCAGATACGGAAACACTTGGAATCCAAGACGTCTCAAGTGAGCCGTTACTACTACCATGCATTTGGTGAACACTCTGGGGACTGTAGTGAGACCAAAGGGCAGAGCTTGGAACTGATGATGACTGGCTTCCAGATGGAAGCTTGACTCATTGATGCTCTGTCCATTTTTATGTGGTAGTACGCATCTTGGAGAGCTACTGAGCACATCCATTCGTTTTTCCCTAAGAAGGGAAGTATTGACTGCAGTCTCCCTATTCGGAACTTTGACTTTTTGACAGATTCGTATAACTTGCTGAGATCCAATATGGGTCTCCAGTCCCCTGTTCTTTTTGGCACCAAAAAGAATCTTGAGTAAGTTCCAAATCCTGTTTGGTCTGCAGGGACTTCTAGGATGACTCTCTTGTCCAGCAACTTTTGGATTTCTGTAGTTGCTTGCTCCCTTAGATTGGGTGGAACATCTGGGATTGTTCTGAATTGTGGGACAGGGTGGCAAAAGGGAATGGAATATCCTCTGGATATTATGCTTTGTACCCACTTGTCTTTTGTGATACTTTGATAGGCTTCTGGGTACAAAGACAAATGTCCCCTGACTGCTTCCAGAATAGAGCAGGTGGGCCTCCTTTCAGGAGCGCTGATAGGGATGTCTGCAAAAGGAATCACGGTCACCCTGGTTTTGCAGACCCCCTCTGCCTCTAGGGCGATGTCTACTATTGTTGCCTTCACCTCTGCTCCTGGGGAAGGATTCATCTTGTGCATCTTGGAAAACTCCCTGGGATCTTTTGAACCACATTTTTCCACTCTTCTGACCTTTAGGGTAAGATCTTGAAGGTACAGAAAAATGTACTCCCAACGGCAGAGAGAGTTTTCCTTTCCTGCTTGCATCTGGTGAGTGTGTGTCTTTTACTTTGGATCCAAAAAGTGAGGAACCATCAAAAGGGGCATTAGTAAAGGTAGACTTTAAGGGTTCCACAAAATTACACAAGCGCATCCAGGAGTGTCTCCTCAAGGAAACTCCTGAACCCACTGCCCTACTCGCTCCATCCGCTGCATAAGATATCAGTCTCATGGAGGAGTTGATAGAATTTAAGGTGGATAGCTGGGAGGAGACTTTCTCAGTCACCCCTGCAGCTAATGAACCTTGTAGAGCATCTCCTAGCTCTTTCAGGAGATTTCTTTGCAGCCTAGTAAAGTGTATGAGGTAGATCGGCAATCTGAGTGTAAACGTCACTGATGAAAATACATGCTTCCCATATCTGTCCATCGTTCGAGAATCTTTGTTCGGAGGATGAACGGATGAGGATGTCTCAAAGTTCCTTCTTGGTGGCTGCTACCACCACCACCATAGTATCTACAGGTACATCTTGTGTGAGAAAATCTTTTCCAGTACGGGCTGACAAAAACTTGTTTGTCCTCCGAGGGACTGGTTCCATAGTGTCAGGTGACTCCCATGCCTTTCAATTGACCAAATCTATTAGTTTATCAAAAGGCAGTGACACCCAGGAGGCTGAAGGTTGAGATCCAAAGGCCTTCAGGTACACAGACTCCTCACCAGAAGGGATGATGTTTTTCCAGCTGCCTCTCTGCTTTAGAATCTCCAGTGATATCTGCAAATGAGATCATCAGAGGATGTCTGTGGTGACCCTTTTGATTCCTCGAGGTCAATGTCTGAGGTGACAGACTCATCAGAGGAGTCTATATGCTTCCTCTTGCATGTCCTCTTTCAGGGGTGCTTCTCGGAAGGGTATTCTGGGGAGGTCTTGGAAGAGAGGGGCTCGCCCAATGGGGGTTCCTGAGGCTCTGAATCTGTGCTGTCCTGAGGCTGGGGTGGTACCGAGACAGTAGCCGGTGCCTTGGGACAAATGCCAGTATCCCTCTGTAGAGCTGTAGAGGGGGACATCAGTCATCAGCTCGAAAGCAGATCCCACTGGTTCAGAGGATCTCCCTGTCTCCAAAGAGACAGAGGACACCTCCAGCCCCAGAGAGACTGTCTCTGAGGCTGATGTAGGAGCTGGGCTCACCCAAGCTGACAAATCAAGGGGTAGGCTTGGAACCGAAGTTCAGGTCTGAGTGTCCCTCCCCGGGGCTGACCCGAGAACCTCTGCTTCCAGACACCCCAGACAGCACCGAGGGTGTTGGAGCAGATATCTGTTCTGTAATCTCCAAAGGGTTCCTGGAACCAATGATTCTACAGTAAGTGGTACCAGGCACTCTGGCGCCAAAGATCCAGCTTGGCTTGGAGGAGGAACAGTGGACACAAGAGTCTTGGAAGGCTCCGAGCCAAGAATAATTTATCTAGCATTAGTGATTTCAAGAGTCTGCGCACCGACCGCTCCATGTCATCATCAGATAGTCTCCTAGTGGACTTGGAAATGAGAAATGGGAGATCTCAAGATAGGGGAGACCAGTGGAATATCAATGGACCAGCTCCGAAGACCTTTGGGCCAAAGAACCAGGCTTGTCAATAATGATTACCTCCATCAGTTCCGAGGCCTGTGGAGCCGAGGAGGTAGATGGCTTAGAAATTTTTGACAATTTTTCTGGGGGCTCTGACTAAGCCAAAGAGACATGACATGGCCTTTTAGATGGTTTGTCCCTCTTAGAAGAAGTAGAGGACGAAGAAGCACTCTGCACAGCTTCCTCAAAGGTTGGTTTCAAGAGCCCCTTAACGATCAGTTTGTTTCTCCTCTCCTGTAACACGTGCACTAAAGGAGTGGCAGAAGGTGCAATTCTCCTGTAGATGTATAGCTCCTAGACAATATACACAAATGACATGTCCTTCTGTAATTGACATTTTCTGGGTACATTTCTGACATTTGTTAAAACCTGAAGGCTTATGCTCTTTCTCCCTGGTGCCTTTAGACATGTTTGGAAGAAAAGAAGGTCCCAAAAGGATTACAGATAGCAAATAAACTCAGTACTTGTCGCCTCACAGTAAGACGTTGTCCGGTTCGATTCTCAGCTAGAGCGTCTTCTGCTTGGAGACATGCGTGAATGGGCATACCTTCGTTGAAGGTTGTGTGTTAGGGCTGGTAACTCGGCACGTAAAAATCAACTACCAATCATTAGCGGACCAGAGTTCTGCTGTGGCGACCCCTAACCGGGAAAAGCCGAAAGACTCAACAACAACACTGCTAGATATATAAATGCACACTAACCTAACAAACACTGCACATCTAAGAAATATAATTAGAAATATTGTTAGAAACTAACTTGCTCTGACTCAAAATGAGATCTAGGACCTCTGACTTTAACTTAAACATACCTAGATACAAAAGATAGAACACAGTTTAATGCTACAAGCCCTCTAACTAAAATGGGCAATTAGCTCTTTAAACAAGCTAAGTAACAAACTAGCGAACTACAAGTATAGATAAAAAAATGCACAGCACTTCAGTTATCCTAATAAGGCACCACTACAGTAATAAACTATGGGATACAAATGCAGGCCTGTGAAAAAAACAACAGCCAAACGACAACAGAAGAACAGCAGAAAGGGAGATAAACTAAGCTGCACGCCAAATCTAACTAAGCACACAAAACACTAATGTATGAATCCTAAAAATTTAAGCTAGTAAAATGTAAAAGAGAAAAAACTTAGCCACGACCAAGAAGAGCACATCCAACCTTGTAAAGCGGCAAACAAGATCCGGAGAGTTGCACCACTACATCATGGGATGCAGTGGGACCTTGCCACGAGCCAAGTCTGAGACTTCCAGCTGTGTATTCGGCTGAGTCAGAGCTGAGGATCAGCTGTGAACCCATCCAAGTAAGAATGAAGGCAAGATAGGACAACATAACCTCAAATTACAGAGCCTGGCTAAACTTTGAAGACGGCTGTACTGATGGACTTCTTTTTCTTTTAAAAAGTTGTTTAATAAATTATTAGTTTTAGTTCAGCTGTGCTGGTTCTGTTTTTAACTTGTGTTTGGATTTTGTGTTGAATGGACTTTGACTGCGGTGGAACCTTTCAGTACCCTTTTGACTACTAGACATTTGCCTGCAGCAGTGTCTGCCATCAGTGCTCCCATCAGTAGATGCTCAAGTGATTCTGAGATGCCCCCTTGACTGCATACACAAATATTGCTGTGTAATCATTTTGAAGATTTGTAGTATTTACAGCAGGCAGTATGTGCTTTGCTGCGTCACAGTACAGCATACCAAAGCAGTCTGACCACCGAATTGTATGAATATGAATCGTATGAGATTCCTTTTGCAAGTTGCACATTGAAGCTTTTGCAGATACAACCTTTGGGTACCGTCTATTTCTGTGTGCCAGATATCTGCCTCATTTTCTGAGCAAATTCTCACTTTCTGAAATAGAATGAAGAGCTGGAAATGAAAACAAAGTAGATTTCCATTATAGGCATTTTACTGTAATCTTGTTTTTGAATTATTTGCTTACTTTATTTAATTCCTAGTTTTGACCAGTGTGCCTTTCTTCCAGATGCCTGTTCCCTTCCCCCCATAGTTGAGGGTTCTGTGGCTCATTCTCTCCCCTTGGGTTGAGCAGTGAGCGCTAGGAGTGGTTCTAACATGCATAGGGGATCAGTTATTTTCCTCTAAGTCCTAATGTTTTCCCTTGTTCATACCTGCTAATGCCCAAGGGTTAACTGTGAAATGGCAGTTTTCAAGAGCATCACCTATGAGTGGCATAAGCCTTCAAAAGCCCCCCCCCCCTGTAAGCATACTCCTCCACATGGTCTATGGCGTTATTCAAAGATTAGAGTTTGCATCCTAGGTGTGTGCTGCCAGGCCTGTCCTAGAGAAACCAAGAAGCTCTACATCCTCCATGTTCCCTTTCCTCAGCCACTGCTTGCAGTCTTTTGGCTGCTTGTCGAATCTAGGATGTCTGGTCATGCTTGGGGCTTTATCCTTGTACACCATGTAGCTGGCATTCTGTAAAACCATTGTGTTACATGCATTTGGTGATGAGTGTGTATACTTTACTGTTTTAACTTAGACTGAAAAATGAGTGGCATGAGGAACATCACAAATGTAGACTAGAGATGCAAACAGCAGAACTTCAAATAGAAATGCACAATATTTATAAATTGACCTTTTTCAGATGATAATGTAAGATTGTAACTACAGATCCTATATTCTGCTCCACTCTAGTTTTGAAATTTGATCTTCCGAATGAACTTAACTGACACGCATCAGCAGACCACCTTATAGAAAATCAAACCTGGTTGCGCTAAAGCATTTAATTTATCACACAGCATGCTTGTGATAACATATGATGTATGGGCCTTAATATCTGAAGTTTATCAAATGAAGCAGTAGTCTAGTATTTAGCATTTTGGTTTGCCTGACTTGATTTTGACAAGCCAGCAGAGATGAGATTAATGTGATATATACATACACGTAAGATTTGATTGCATCTATGCACACAGGTGTGTGTACCTCTTCAGGAAGATAGTTTCTGATTCTTAGTTTCAGTGATGTGGATGCATTACTTGAAGGAACAAGGAAGAATGTTTTGTCTTTAATCATAATACAGATATTTACCGACCAGGTAGGACAAAGTGCTAAGATCTCTTCGAGGAGATGGAGCCCATTAATGGGCGACTGCTTCCAGATAAAATCCAAAAGCAGTGGAAGTATTAAGTGTTAAGTAGCTACTGTAGGAGGCAAACCCATGCCTGAGTTCATTAAAGTTTTGTACGTCATTAGTCTTAGTTTACTGTAGAAAAGTTTCTTGCTGAATGTGTCTGTGTATGGACTCTACTGTAAGTTGTACTGCACAGTAAAGCCCTTAAAGAGCTTGATGAGCAGTGTAGGTGTTACCTTTAGTATGATTACAGTCTCATGTGACATGTCTGTTTCCAGTTAGTTTTAGCATCTCTTCAGTTCTGGGCATGTAGCAAGTTTATAGATCTTTAAAGAGGATTTATGTGAACTGTGCCGTTAGACTAGCATTCTATTTTGATAGCTCTTTCAGGAGTTAGAGTAGGGGTTACCGTAAGGTACTGGAGTTTTGATACAAGTCCGCTATTGTGCAGATGTTCTTTGTGTTTCACTGTTGCAGTCATTACAATTGGGTTATCTGCTTGCAGGTTGCCCTCAGTCGGCCTGATTAACAAAGTCTTGGGTCCTGCGTTTGTTGCTGTTCCTTCTTCCATGACGTCAGGTTGTTAGGGGTATAAAACATGAAGCCGACACCATTACATCAGTCTTTCTTGCCGTGCGGTGCCCGAAGCAGAAGCAGTTCGCAAGTGCCGGTCGGCCGACTTCTGAAATTTTCGTTTTCGAGTTTCAGAACCGAAGTCTTCAACTAAAGCTAAGTACCTTGTTGGGGAAACTTTTTCTTGCTCCTTACCGATGTCAGTAAAAGTTAATAATTGCATTACTTGTGGAAAGCAAATACCTCATAAAGATTTTCATTCATACTGTATTCCTTGCCTAGGCCTTGACCATGATGTATTTTGCTGTCGGTTTTGTGCTTTATTTAATCAGCGCACTATCCGATCCGTCGTCTGTATATTTTTGCCTCTAAATATTTCGGTTCTCTGTTTAATTATCCAGAAATGTCATCCGTTAGCCATCCGCCTACTGGGATTCCAAAACCGCAAAGATATAGACAGAGACAGGCCACCGAGGTCCATAACTGCCGACAGTGCTTCTCCTAAGCCAATCGCCAGTTCACCAGTACTCAGTGAGGCACTTTCCCAGCCCCTGATACCCGCTACTTCTGATTCTCAGGCCTCTACTGAGACTCATTCAGAGTCCGGTATGCCGCGAGATGCTTCAACTATGGAACTTGCGGATTTCTCTACCTTGGATGTGTCCGGAGCCGCTGTGCAGGCACCGGCTTCTGAGGGTGTATTCAGGCCTACGGACTTGCATATTAAATCGATTCCTCCATTACTTAGGCCTAAATCTCGATCCATGTCTAAAAAAACGATGCCCAGGCCACATGCTCAGGCCTCTATGCGTAAAAAACAAATAAGAATGGCTGAAGGTCTAATAACTCTAGTCAGGGGTAGCCACCCCCCCCCCCCCTTCTGAGAGGCCTAAGACTGAGGTTGATCATGAATCTTCTGATCAGGATTCTGTTTTTTTCTGACTCTTCTGATGATCTGGATTTGTCCTTTACTTGTGAGGATTCTGATGCAGAGGACTCTATTCACTCTGCTTCCCCTCCTGAGGATTTTTCTTTTGGGGAAACCTTAGATACTCTAAGGGAGCATTTCCAGTGGGAAAGCCAGGATTTTTCTGATTCAAAAAAGAGACTTGGGGATTTCCTTCTACCTCAGCATAGCTTTAGCTATTCCTCCTGTACTAGACATTGTTGATGATGCTTTCTCGGAATCTAGTTTGGCCCCTGATTCCCTGCCCCTGATTCCCTGCCTATAACCTACAGGATCCTGGAGTCCTACAAGTTCTTTTTCAAAAATCCTATTCCAGATCCCGAGACTATTTCCCAGGGGCCCAAGGGCATTAAGGCTTCTACTGCTAAAAATCCTACCCCTTCTGATAGAGACTCCAGGGCGCTGGATAGATGGGGTAAGAAGGTTTACACTTATGCAACCTTGGCCATTAGGGCTTTAAACTGCCAGTTTAATATGTTAAAATATTAGCAACATGTTATTGGACTGCTTAAACAAAAAATGATGATTCCTGACCGTGTAGAAAAGAATTACAGGATTTAATGCATTCTGCCGAACAAGTTGGAAAACATACTTTGCAATGTGGTTTTAATTCATTAGAGGCCTCTTGCAAGGCTGCTGTTACTGGGTCTGTGCTCAGAAGGCATGCTTGGCTTAAGGAGCAGTATCTGCTGATCATGTTAAAGCTAAATTGTTGGCTGCTCCTTTAAATCAGGACCACCTGTTTGGCAACAAAGCTGAGGAAGTTCTTAAAAAGATGGAAGATAAAGCTAAATCTATGCAAACTGTTTAAGATTTTTTACATGTTCAGCCTCCTCGATTTAGTAGGCACTGGCCGTCTAAGAATTGGTTCTTTCCAGTCCCTTCCAGGTCTTCTCAAGCCAAAGCCAGACACAGCAAAAACCCCAGGTTTCAGTCCCAGGGGACTTGCAGAACTAAGCAGTAGGGGGCCTCCACTTCCATGTCTGGGAATAAGACGACTCCCCACTATGGTCAACTGTCTCAATGACTTCCTTTTAAAATTTCCAAGCACTTATCTGACTGCCCCATTGGGGGGGGGGAGGGGAAAGATTGCTCTTCATGCAAAGAAATGGAAACTCATTACCCAGGACAAATGGGTTTTAAATACAGTGTCCCAGAGATACCGATTTCACTTCCACACGTGGCCAACACCAAGTGGGTGGCTGGACCTACCCCTAAATCAGTGGGCAGAGGCCCAAAAACCAAGTACTTTCTCTGTTAAGCATGGGGGCTATTCAACTGGTACCAGAAGAGGAAAAGGGACAAGGTTTGTACTCGAGACTTCCTGGTAACCAGAAAAGACAATTCATGGCATCCTATCTTGTACCTGTCTACTCTACTGTAAACACCTTTTTGGAGATTCCAAAATTCAAGATGCTGACTCTTCACCAGTTACTTCCTATGCTAGGCAAAGATGCCTGGTTGGCAACACTAGATTTAAAAGAAGCATACCTGCACATCCCAATCGGAGAATCTTGCAGAAGATACACAAGATACCTATGCTTCAAAGCAGGCTACATGCACTACACCACCGTAACAGGAACAGGCAAGTAAAAACTAAGGGTGATGCTAATCCATGCTAGAAGTCTATATCTCAAAATGCACTCACTCGAGGCACTCCTTTAGAATGGAGAACATCGATATCTGTGCAGTGACTGAGACCTGGTTCAAGGCTCCAGAGAGCACCCCTGCACTACCAGGCTATATCTCATACCACACTTTTCGGCCATGTAACCTGGACCGGAACACCAAAGGCGGAGGTGTGTCCATATTCATTAAGGATATCCACACCTCCAGGCTAGTTGCTCAGCATAATGCAGCCGAGGTTATCTAAGTGCAAATAACTCTGGGCAAAACTGAAATCCAAATTGTAGCTTGCTACAGATCACCCACCATGCCCTGGGATTCCCACTCCTCTTCTTGATGTACTGGAAAATATTAGGGTTCAACCAAACACCCTAATAATGGTAGATTTCAACTACCCCACCATTAACTAGGAAAACTACTCATGTACCAACTCCTTCGCTCAGTGTTTTCTGGAATTCATAAACTCCAATGCCCTGGATCAATTTATCCACACCCCCACCAGGGGCAACAATATCCTAGATCTAGTCATTACCAACATGAGTGACCGGTGTTCCACACCTGAAGTCAACACCTCATTGGTACAATCCGACCATAAGCTAATTACCCTAGATATCCACATCCTGGCCCCATCCCTCATTAAGTAAACCATGGTAAAAAAATTTCTCCAAAACCAACTTCATGCTTCTTAAGACAAAAGTGGTGTACTTCATGACACCCATGCAGATGGACAATACAGTTATGACTACTGAATCCTACACAATTGCACTTTATAAGCACTTACATGAGTGCGTGGATCGTGGTATTCCAAACAGAACCAAGATGCTATCCTTCAAAAAAAGGAAGCCAATCTGGTGGTCCCCTGCCATAAACAAACTGTACAACAGAAGGAAGAAACTGTTGCAAAAGAGTAAAATCCCATGAGTGGAGGAGCTCCCTGGTCAGCCTCAGTAAGAAGCTGCGATCCCTGATAAAATCCTCCAAAGCTAGTTATGAAAACAAAATCGCCACTGATTCTGAAGACAACCACAAAGCATTCTTTAGCTATGTCAAGAATCTCAATGGCAACACTCAGATCTGCTCTGAGTTACAGCACAGTAGCACTAAGTATACAGACCCAAATGATATTGCCAACATCCTGGCAGATAGGTTCAGTGCTAACTTTAACCCCTCTCACCCCCTAAAGAACCCATCTCTATACCGGAAGAATGCAAAGTTCCTGTAATCACGGCTGCACAGGTAAAAACCACACTCTCTCCAAAGTCAAGAACACAGCATCCATGGGACCAGACAACATCCCAAGCTGCATTCTACACGAACTACAGAACGAACCGGCACCCCACCTAAGTACCATTTTCAATCATCCTCACCTCAGGCTTTGTGCCTGCTGAATGGCGCACAGTGACTGTTATCCCACTCTACAAGGGGGGAGTCACCACGGACCCCGGGAACTACTACCCCATTAGCCTGACTAGCCTGGTCTGCAAGGCCATGGAACGTATCATCATGGAACTTATAAACACATGACAGAATTATTTACAAAATTCCAGCTAGCTGGTCTGGCAGCATAACAATGGGTCGATGTTGTTTGATAGTTTTCTTACAGAAGAGAATGTCACCATTTTGTTACTGTGTGATGTGTAGTGAACCAAGGGAGTGGTTTAATGCCACTTCATATGGTGGTGTCCAGTAGCTAGCAGGGAAGGACTTCTATGCCATCAGACATACATGGAGCAGACATACATGGAGGTATAAGTGTCTGATGACATTCTCCATGTACATCTGTCAGTAAATCCACAAAATGGCAGAGAAGAGGACTGGGAAGGTATGATGCATTGATGTAAGGAGTAACAAGCAGAATACGTGCCATATTTAACTCATTCACTCCAGTGAAGCTCAGGAAGTTTGCATTGTAACTTCAATGAGCAGAGCCTAAGACTTTTGACAGAATAAAATCGTGTCCTCGCATTTCAAACAAATGTTCATATCTCTGGAATCATAGTGTTTATGAAAGAAGTACAAATGGCAAACTCTGCAGCACAAACTATTTTTGTAGTAATAGTATTATTTAGATTCTAGGTTTTAAACCAAATTTTGTAAGTCACAGTAAACACAGTAACTAATTTGTAATATTTTATAAACCACGTACAATATTTAAGCAACCACTCAAGTTACACACATACTGTCAGCAGCATTGTATTCATCTATCCGAGAACATTCATATGAGGCTAAGGAGTTCTGTCTGTGTTACTTGGGTGCTGAGATATTTAGAAAAATGTGAACATTTATATCTTTGTAAATTAATATAATAAAAAAAACAGTTTATATTTATTTACCTGCACTAGACCGAGGTCAAATATTAATGCAGTTGTTTGCTATTGTGTAAGTTTTAAGACTAAACTTTTTTAAATCTTGTACATAGCATGGTTTTAGAATTATTGATGCATATATGAACAAGCAATGTTTGACACCTAGAGGCATCAGTAGGTGTTAACTGCAGAAGCACCTGGAGGCTTCACTTGGATGTAACAATTTAATGTTACTACCAGTTACGATTTTTGATGTGATATGGCTCTAAGAATCAACAGAATACAACAGTTACAAATGTAGAATCACTATCTTCTGTGGGCAGGTTCAAATTATATACACCAGCTATACAGTAGCACAATGATCCAGCTTATTCATGCAGTCATGGACATGTATGATTCATAGATATTTATTCCTAGCTGCCATTGAGTGTGGACCTTATCCCATATGCATTTTATACTGTGAGGATTTGGTATCAGGGATATGCTTGTTGGTAGGCAGTGTCCCACGAAAGTAGATTGATGGCAGTGCCAATGTTGCTTTTTCTGACGGGCTTTATGTGCAGCTCTTTTCCAGTGTTACACTTCTAAATGTCAAATAGCAATTTCCATTTACCTGACAAGGTGTTACTCTGCCATGTTATGCAAATACACAAGTATTTCAGACACATTAGGGCAGTTCTATTACCTGTACTTGCAGGCAGTCCACACCTACTGTTTTGTAAGTTCTTCCCCATTAGTAAATGCTTGCACCCCATCCCTCTGCCCTTCATTAATCACAAATGAGGATGCTCATTTACATACCAGTGCACTCAAACTGTTCCAGCTACACTATCAAATACAGTAGGTTAAACGGTGTACACTGGTGTTTCTTAAACTATATATGCCATTTAGCACAAGACTTAAGTCTTGCTACTTATATGCAATTTCATATAGTGCTAACGGATGTTCTTCATGTTTCACTGTTGCAGTCATTACATTTGGGTAATCTGCTGGCAGGTTGCCCTCACTCGGCCTGAATAACAAAGTTTTGGGTCCTGCATTGGTTGTTGTCTCCTCTTCCATGACGTCAGGCCGTCAGGGGTATAAAACATGCAGCCGACGCCATTTTATTCAGTCTTTCTTGCTGTGCGGTGCCCAAAGCAAAAGTTCGCAAGTGCTGGTCGGCCGACTCCTGAAATTTTCGCATTCAAGTTTCAGAACCAAAGTCTTCAAACTAAAGCTAAGTACCTCGTTGGGGAAACTTTTTCTTGCTCCTTACCGATGTCGGTAAAAGTTAATAATTGCATTACTTGTGGGAAGCAAATACCTCATAAGGATTTTCATTTGTACTGTATTCCTTGCCTAGGCCCAGATCATGACGTGCCTCGCTGTCGATTTTTGTGCTAGATTTAACCAATGCACTATTAAGTGTTGGTATATTTTTGCTTCTAAATATTTTAGATCAAGATTTAATTATCCTGAAATGTTGTCTGTTAGCAATCCGACTACCGGAGTTCACAAAAAACGCAAAGAAAGACATACCATTGAGGTCTAAAACCAACGACGAAGCTTCTAAGCCAGTTGCTTGTACTCAGTGAGGTGCTTTCGCAGCCCCTGATACCCACTACTTTTGAGTCGCAGGCCTCTACAGAGACCCATTCAGAGTCCGGTATGTCGCGAGATTCTCAGAGTATTGAACCCGCGGATGTCTCTCCCTTGGATGGGTCCAGAGCCGCTGAGCAGGCACCGGCTTCTGAGGGTGTTTTCAGGCCTCAACATTTTTATATTAAACCGACACCAGCTTCAAAAACAAGATAAAAAATTTCTATGTCTAACAAAACCGACACATGAGCCATGTGCTCAGGCCCCTGTGTCTAAAAAACAGATTATCAAAATGGCTGAGGACTTAATTACCTTGATCAGGGGTTCCCAACCCCCCCGGGTTCCCAACCCCCCCCCCCCCCCCTGCTAAGAGGCCTAGGAAAGGCACTGATTATGAATCTTCAGATCAGGTTTCCATTTCTTCTGATTCCTCTTCTGATCAGGAATTTTCTGTTCCACCCTATGAGGACTCTGATGCAGAAGAATCCATCCCATCTGTATCTCCTCCTGAGGATTACTCTTTTGGAGAAACTTTGCATACTTTAAGGGAACATTTTCACTGTGAGAGTCAGGACTTCTCTGAATCAAAAAAGAGGCTTAGGGTTTTTTCTTCTTCCTCAGCATAAGCCTTTGGCAATACCTCCTGTATTAGACATTGTTGATGATGTGTTTTCGGAATCAAGCATGGCTCCTGATTGCCTACCTCCGGCTCCTAGTAAGCCAGACAGATATTACAGGGTTCCTGACTCCCACAAATTTCTATTCAGAAATCCTGCTACTGATCCTGAGACTATTTCACAGGGTCCCAAGGGTGTAAAGGCCTCTACAGCCAAAAATGCTACCCCTTCTGATAGATTCCAGGGCGCTGGATAGATGGGGAAAGAAGGTTTGTACGTCTGCAACCTTGGCAGTTAGGGCCTTAAACTGCCCGTTTCTTATGCTTAAATATCAACAGCATGTTATGGGCTTACTGAAACAGAAACTGATGTTGATTTCTGATTGTGTGGAAAATAAGGAATTACAGGAATTATTGCATTCAGCAGAACAGCTTGGAAAGCATACTTTGCATTGTGGTTTTGATTCCTTGGGGGTCTCTTGCAGGGCTGCAGTTACTGGATCTGTGATTAGAAGGCATGCCTGGCTCAAGGAGCAAAATCTGCCTGATCATGTTAAAGCTAAATTGTTGGATGCCCCCTTGCAGCATGATACTCTGTTTGGTAATAAGGCAGAAGAGGTATTAAAGAAAATGGAAGACAAAGCTAAATCTATGCAAACTGTAAAAGATTTCTTGCAAGTGAAGTCACCCAGGTTCAGTAGGCACTGGCCTACTAAAAATTGGTCCTTTCCTGTGTCCAACAGTGCCACTCGAGACAAATGCAGTTGCTCAAAAAGCTCCAGATACCAATCACAGGGTTCTTGCAGGTCAAAGCAATGGGGTGCCTCCACCTCCATATCTGGAGGAAACTAAGCACAACCCTACAGTAAGCAGTCTCAATGACTTCCCTCTACCTTCACCAAGCACTTACCCGTTGGCAGCCCCCTTGGGAGGAAAATTAGCACTTCATGCTCAAAATTGGCAGTTAATTACCCAGGACAAGTGAGTATTAAACATAGTATCCCAGGGGTACAGATTTCATTTCCATACTTTGCTAATTCCAAACGGTTGGCCAGATCTGCCACAAAATCAGTGGGCAGAGGCTCAAACAAGTTATGTCCCTCATGGATATGGGGGCTATTCAACCAGTACCAGAAAAGGAAAAAGGGCAAGGTTTTTATTCAAGACTTTTCCTGGTACCCAGAAAAGACAATGCCTGGCATCCAATACTGGACTTATCAATTTTGAACACATTCCTGGACATTCCAAAATTCAAAATGCTGACTTTACAACAGCTTCTGTCTATACTAGGCAGGACCGCTTCGTTAGTGACTGTAGACTTAAGAGGCATACCTGCATATTGCAATAAGGGAATCATGCAGAAGATACCTCCGCTTCAAGGCAGGTTTTCTGCATTACCAATTCTCTGCACTGCCCTTTGGCTTATCTACTGCGCCCAGGGTCTTTACAAAGTGCCTGGCACCAGTAATTGCATTCTGCAGACGAAGCATAAAAATTTATCCTTATCTGGACAACTGTCTCATTCAAGCAGAAGACAAGGACACTCGTCTTCAGCATCTGGCGTTTGTAAAAATGCTTCTAACATGCCTAGGGTACACAATAAACGAAAAGAAATCCCAACTGGTATCCTCTCAAATAATTACATTCGTGGGTGCAAGCTTGAATACAGCTGCCCAGATGGCTTACCTTACGCCAGACAAACAAAGGCAACTGACAGCATACTTCAAACAAATGGCAACAAAAACCCAGTTATCTGCAAAACAAATTCTACAGGCTTTGGGGTTCATGGCATCCTGCATTCTACTAATTCCATATGCGAGACTGCATATGAGGAAACTACAGTGGTACCTAAAAAGTTTATGGAGTCAACATTGTCACAGTCTGGAAGCAATCATTTCTCTCATTCCCTGCCTGCAACACGAGTTTCTTTGGTGGGCAGAAACATGTCACCAAAACAAGGGACTGTCATTCACTCTACCCCCTGCCACCCAAACCCTAACTACAGACACATCAGACTATGCTTGGGGGGGCCCACCTGGCGGGGAGATGCATTCAGGACAAATGGAACCCAAAACAAATGCATCTGCATATCAACCAGAAAGAGATGCTAGCTGTTCAGAATGCTCTGACAGCCCTCAAGGACTTACTTCATCCAGGACAACTACTGATGAAGACGGACAGCACCACGGTTATGCGGTACATAAACAAGCAGTGAGGTACACATTCCTACCCCCCTTTGCAGACTAGCCATTGCATTGTGGAACACAGCTTTGACTTACTAAATACATCTTCAAGCTCAATTCCTGCCAGGAAAACAAAATACTCTGGCAGACGACCTAAGCAGAAATCTTTTGGACCTGCACGAATGGAAACTGGATCCACAAATCTTCAGCATGTTAACACAGAAATGGGGAGTCCAGACATAGATCTATTTGCCTCTCCCCAAAATTATCACAGAAAAGCATGGAAAGTGGATGCCCTATCCTTCAGTTGGAAAAACCTATCAGTCTATGCCTTTCCCCCTCTGTGTCTTCTCTCTAAGGTCTTGCTAAAAGTCGGACAGGAAAAAACAAAAATAATCCTAGTTGCTCCGGACTGGCCTCGCCAGCACTGGTACCCAATTCTAAGGAATATGCCTCAACTTCCTCCTTGGTACTTGCCTCAAATACCGCATCTACTGTCTCAGCAGAACAATCAAATTCTGCACACTCGGCTCCAAACTCTGAACCTTGCAGCATGGTTGATCATTTAATTATTCAAACAACATCTCTCAGTAAATCTGTGATGGATGTCATTTTGGAAGCCAGAAGGCCTAGTACTAGAAAATCTTATGCTGATAAATGGAAGAGATTCTGTGCTTGGAACCAAGCACAAGGAATGGACACAGCAAAGCCCAATATTCCTCAGATTTTACAATATTTGGCTGAGATGCTTGACAAGGGCCTATCTTTTTCTTCAATAAAAATGCATGCCTCTGCCATCTCTGCTCATTACAACACAGAGCCTCCCCTCTTTTCTCATCCTCTGCTTAAACAGTATCTTAGAGGGGCCAAAAATGTAAGGCCTCCCAGAACATCACCAACTCCTGCATGGGACCTCAACTTTGTGCTGGAAAAACTCACTCTGCCTCCTTTTGAACCAGCAGCTACTGCGGATATAAAATTTCTATCTTGGAAAACAGCTTTCCTCTTGGCAGTCACTTCAGCAAGAAGGGTTTCAGAACTACAGGCTCTCATGGCTGTGGAGCCTTTTATTACATTACATGCCTAAGGTGGTATCCAGTGTGGCTCTTAACCAGACAGTTCACCTGCCAACATTTTACCCAAATCCGCAGAACAAGGGGGAGTGGATTTTGCATTCATTGGATGTACACAAACTACTAAGATTTTACTTAAACAGGACCAAATCTCTAAGGAAGTCTGAGCAACTACTGGTAGCATTTGCTGCAGGGTCAGAGGGGAATGCCATATCAAAGCAGACTATTTCTAAGTGGATAAGGCACTGCATTCATTTCTGCTACTTGCACCATGGTAAACCTTTGCCCAAGGGGATCCGGTCACATTCCACCAGGGCTGCCTCTACCTCAGCAGTTTTTCTCAGAGGGGTTCCAACCAAAAACATTCTAGAGGCTGCTACTTGGAGCTCTGTTCATACCTTCACTAAGCATTATCATTTGCCTCTCTTCTCCAAATCCAGGGCAGGCTTTGCCACTGCAGTTCTACAGGGCCTTATAGCAGCTCCTAATGCTATTTAGTTCCATCCTCCCATCCATAGCTTTGGGATTCTACCCAAATGTAATGACTGCAACAGTGAAACATGAACATAGTACAATTGTGTACACTTACCATAAATGTAGATGTTAGTGTATTCACTGTTGCAGTCCGGGTTACCCACCCACCATCCCCCTTTTCTATAACTTTTCTTTCCTTCACTGTATACTAAAGCCTTTGTGGTGTATTTGCTTTTAGATGAAGGTAAAGTTTATGTTGCTAAAATTGCTTTTACATATATTTCTGTTTATATATATATATATATATATATATATATATATATATATATATTTTTTTTTGCTCCCCATTTGGAGGACATCTAACATCTGGGGCAAGAAAAACTGAATAAAATGGCATCGGCTGCATGTTTTATACCTCTGACGACCTGACGTCATGGAAGAGGAGACAGCAACCGAGGCAGGACCCAAGACTTTGTTATTCAGGCCGACTGAGGGGAACCTGCCAGCAGATTACCCAAATGTAATGACTGCAACAGTGAATACACTCTAACATCTACATTTATGGTAAGTGTACACAACTGTACTATCCTAGCCTACATCTGAGGAGTGTGTGATTTTATTATTTCCAAATTGAGACTACTTCCAGGAGTGACCCTACTGAAAATGAGGACTGCAACTGAGAACTTGAACTGTGAGAGAGTGTAATTCTGCTCAGCATGTGTTGTCCTTGGTCACGGTACTGGAAGGAATTCCCCTTTACTCCAAGATACAGTAATCTCTGGGTTAGTGTATCAGAGTCTCTCCACTGGAGTGGTGGAGGTCTGTACTTTCAGTAGTTTCATAGGTCCTTACTAGGCTATTGATTGGTGAGGATCTTCAGAAGCTCAGCTGTGCATTCACATGATGTTGTACTTAATCCCTGGGTACAATTAAGCCACAGCTGGGCAGACATTTACATGTTATCCTTATCTGTAAGGGACAATTGTGCTAAGCAAGGGGTGAACTTGTGGTTTTCTATCCATTTGTACGTACTACACTGGAATAGATTGAGGCATACTTCTCTTTATGTAGAGAGGAAGACTATTCCAGAAAGGTTGTACTGTGTGATGTATATCTATCTCTCCAACATGTATGGGTGTTTATGCCACTGATGAACTTGCAGATGTTGTCAGTTGAGAGTGAGATTACCCCTCAGTAGCCTAAATGATAGTGAAACAGGACAAGGTTTTGATAAAGACAGTGTCGTTTCTGTTGTTTAGGCCCTTGATTTTCTTGCTGAAAAAGCTTGAGAGCCTCCAAAGATCATAAACATTGTGGATTTGGGCATAAGATGTGTTAAACAAGACAGCATGTTTAAAATATACAAAAGGGACTAGATATTTAAAAATGTGGCCTTTTTCCATAGTGTTACACCTGCTTTACAAAACCAGGAAAATATTGGGAACAATTGTAAACAAAAAGAGAAAGATTGCCTAAACCTTCAGCAAACGCATGATCAAATTGACTTGTTTTTGAGTAGAATGATTTGCAGGTCAAACTGAAGATTGTGGTATTTGAGAAGTGGAATGTAATGGACCGTTACTGGTGTTAAAAGCTTATTCTAACATCACATTGTTGGCTTGAGAGATTGAACTATTAGCAAAACTGTTAAGCTGACATTTTTTGATAATGTTCCTGTATTGCTTCAGTGTACAGTTGAAAAAATGCAGCAGGAGTTACCGTTATACATAGAACATCGACTAAGTCAGCAGCATCATACATACCTTTCAACCTCTTAGCACAAAAAATCTGGGCAAATGCATTAGTGGTGGAGGGAAGAATGTCCCTATTTTCAAACGTTGCTCGTATAAGCTTAAAGTTGGTAGAATAACAGTTTTTCCGTTGGCATGAATTTTCTGAAGGGTATAAAGTCAGAAAATAATGACTGACATTTGAGTTTCAGACTTCAATCCTCAGTGATTTGCTAGACAGGCAAAAATGTATGAGAAACAGACTAAAAATAAGAGTGACAGTCTGTACTTATTCTGCAAAAATTTGAACAATTGAAAGTTATAAGCAGCATGGTTCTTTTTAGACCTGGCAAGTTTTCACCAAGTTTGCTAGATTCTTTAAAAAAATGTATATGCAAAATTTCCCTTTGAAGGAATTTAAATTACTGCAGTATTAAATTTGCCTTTAGGGTCATACAGCAGTAGACTTTTTTTTTTATTTTTGTCACGGCAACTATTAAAATGCAAGAAAGAAATCTGTTTCTTTGTTTAGCACAGTTAAACTTGTATACAGGTAAGTAGAGAAAACCTTGCAGTCCTTTATTCGGCAGATCATTTCTTAGCTAGATGGCCTTCTGTGTGGAGCCTGCATGGGATTTCACCTGCTCCAGTTTTCTGCCACATATCCCAGACATAAGGTTGGGTGACTTGGTAACCCTGTAGATTGCCTTTAGTTGTCAATGCAGTATGTGAGTGTTCTAATGTGGACTGGTACCTTTCATCAAGTGTTTTTGTTTTGTTTTCACAGGTAAGTACTAGGTTAGCTGCCTTTGTGGGCCATTTTAAACCTAACCAATTTCCTTTTTGGTGCAAGAGTTAACCTATCTTGTTCGGTGTTAGTTTGGCCCTGCCCATTCCATGGTCAATTATGTATTCCCCCTAGTGAGAATAACAAGGGTCATATTGTAGATTTGATGGGGACCTATGCAAGGGATAAAGCATATAGGAGCTGCCTGTGTTAATATTCCCGGGGTAAATTTTCTGTTAGCCTTCCATAGACTCAGATTGCACTTAAATGTGTACAGCAATGAGCTTTATTTTATTTGGATGAAAAGTCTATCAGAGTAATGGTGTCCTCTGAATTATACTTGGCCCTCCAAAATGTTCTCCTGCAGAAGAGTATTAGATCCTGGCAGGATGTTTCTGATGCCATTTGAATTGCTAATGTGCAGTAGGTTTATCACTGTTGGGTCCGAGGGCAGAGACACCGGTCACCACCTCTTAGCAGTCTGTAGGCTGTAGAGTACAGAGACAGGGCTGTGAGGCCGTCCATATATGGATTATTTAGAACTTGTATCCTCTTAGCAAGGTATCCCTGTAGTTAAATTATTATATGTCTGGACAGATGCATGCCAAAGGGGGCATTATATTCAATGACTGGCACAATGAGAGATGAGTAAAGGGGGGGCAGTGACATCCCTAGATCTAGACACAATCCCTTTGTTTATAAGCTGTGCAGTATAGAACATCTTTCTTATGATTGTAGAGGTATATTGGTTGAAATGTAAGTACCTGTCCATATAATTTCCCAAATCCTCAACAACTGGGTTAAGTCTTAGGGGTGTATTGTCAGTTTAGTAGTTGTTTCCCAGGGTAGATGGCTTCCCAAAGGATACAATAATGTATTTTTCGGCGTTTAGTTTCAGACCATGATTCTGGCACCACTTATTTGTTTCAGAAAATCTTGTTGCAGGATGGTTAAGTTATTTGAATCTGCAGATGAGTGCAAGCTAGGAGCAATAATTGTATCCCCAATCAAGCAGAGCCCTTTGGTATTGCCATTACCTCAGAGAACTAGATGCAAAACAGGAAAGTTCCCAACATCAACCTTGAAGGACTGCAGTGGTGACTGTCTGTGGATTTAGCTTCCTTTTATTTTGATCTGCTGTGTCCAATCAGTGAGCTTTTTGGTAATCCAGCAGGCGATTTAGTGTTTATTTTAGCTTTTCTACTATACCTGATTGGGGGATTGTATAATAAGCTTTGGTCAGGACACTATGATTCATGTACTATTTCATGTTCACCCATTGCTTTTATCTCTTTGTATAAAATTCACCAGGATTAATCCAAAGTGAGACTGGTCCTGTGTTTGGTATCCTATGTCCTTATTGATTAAGTCCACGATTGGTCTTTCCATGGTTTTGCGTATGAAAATAGCAACCAGGAAAGAAGCATTTGCTAAAATAGCTCCAGCCTTCTGGAATATTCCAGAAGAAATAGTCTACTGGCAAAACTTAACATGTTCAAGAAACTTCTAAGTCTCACATTGCCACAACAAGCAAATGCAGCTGTTTCAGAGACTCTGGTTCATGTATAAAGCCTAATGCTGTTAGACACTCTAAACTAATTTCTTTTTCTGCCACACATAGCTTATCTATTTTCTTTGACAGTCATAATTCTTCCCCTTTTCTGAGCTTCTGTGGCCACTGGAACAGCAAATAAAAGCATGGCTTACTCTCTGATCGTCATGAGATATTTTTATGGTGACTACAGCAACAACTGTAGCTATGACAATATCTCTCTAACCTGAAAGAATTAACTTGGAGTTGAGATGCATTATTAATTACTTTACAAGAGGACAACTCATCTGCCACTCAGCTATGTTAGCTTTGTAGCATTACTACGTTACTGCCAGTTTACTGTACAGTATATCACTTTGGTTTCTGCTCCTACTGTATGTCCAGTTTAGGCTGGGACCATTACTAGACTGGTTTGTTTCATTTCTTGTAGGTATATGCGAGTGCTTCTAATCACATTTGCATTTATCTATGTGTTTAGGACTTTCTCAATTTATAATTTGTGTATGTAACATCTAAATGTCTTTTTGTCATGTACGAGTTTATGTATCAGCCTTCTGGCACCAGTTGTGGCTGAAAAGGAGGATCCTTGGACCAGTTCACTTAATGTGTTTAAACTGAATGAATGAGGATATGTTCTTCAGAGAGAATACCCCAAACCAGGCTTTCACCATGGAACCTCCAGCTGAGGCCTAGGGCACATTCACCTTGTGCTGAGAGCACATTCCATTGGGAAAGTAGTGGATTGCAAGCCACACAGACTTGAAGGAAGTTCTTTCATTTCCACACGATAGTCAGACATTCAGGACCGTTTTTGAAACTCAGAAGCATGAAGGTAATTATGGACTACACCAGAGTCCTGTGATACATCAGCAAATGGATGGGGTACCCACTCTTATTTGTTCGGGCTGGCAGTGCAGATGTGGCTCTGAAATTGAATCTCCATCTGGCAACTACCATCATATAATTATCCTAGGACAACTCCACTGTCGATCCACCCAAACAGATGCCCCACAGGAAAGTCGTTTCAGTCACTAATGAAAAACATTTGGGGGAGGGGTGTTCAAAGTAGACTGCTTCTACGAGGAGCAAAATGGTCAAATTCTGGCCAGAATATATCACACACAAAAGCATGCAAACACTCTTTCAGGATCAGAGAGTTCTGCGTCTGTGCTTTCCCTCCTTTTTCACTGTTCCCCATGGTAGTGCAGAAAATAAAATGGGAAAGGTTGGTACTACTACCCCTTCCCCAAGACGGCCCTGGTTCTTTCACTTAATCTGTCTGGCAAGGGAGAGAAAAACTAAACTTAGTTTTGGCTGACCCAGCTGCATTAACTGATATCAAATTTCTGTTCCACAAGACTTTTTTTTTCTGTTCTCCAGTAGAAGGGTGTCTTAATTGCAAGTACTCCTGTATAAAGGCCTTCTCTTTCATAAGGACAAGATTACCTTTTGTATTAATGCCTTCTTTATGGCCACAGTGCTGTGTTCATTCTCAGCCAGGCTATCCAGTTAGCAATGTTTTTTCCCTCTCCTTAGAGAGGGGTGAATGGATCTTGTGGTTTGCAGGCAGTTGACATTTGGACAGAACAAAAGATTTTAGAAAACGGAACCTGATATTTGAAAGGAAAGTCCAGCCTATTTCGAAACAGATAATTTCCAAGTGGAAAGCTCATTGTGTTTATTTCTACTGTAGAGTTGTAGGGCAGGAAAGAATAAAGGCTGATTGATGGCCAGCTATGTTTTGATCTAGGGGGCAAGGGCTGTCCTAAGGGGTGGGATGCTTAGCTCAGAGAATCTGGCAAATCTAGTCTTCCATGTGCAGCAGTTTACTGAAGAAGTAACTGCAGTACTGACTCACTCTAAGATGTGCAATTATGGCAAGCTGACTACGCAACATCACCCAAAGACTCCCTATGCTGTGGAATAAAATCCCGGTATATGTGAGGCAGAGCACCTCGCTGGCCTTGTTCAAGAGAAATCTTGACCAATGGATGGGAGATCGCAGATATACCCTAGGGATTACCTCAGTGTCACTGCTCAACAGAGGCACAGCAAAATAATGGGTATAGTTTCCCATACTAAAGGGGTGGCGTAAGCCACAAAACTATGGGCTAGGCTTGTAAATGCCCTCGGGCAGATAGCCTAGTATGAACCTATGAACTGTACTATGTGTAGCTTGGTGCATACAACAAAAAATCTTGCTACAGAAGCTTGGACTGTTGTAGTGCACTTCCTGGTGTGTCTAGAAGAGTAGATTCACTAGTCAAAAAGTATGCTCCACTGCATTTTGCATTCCTGCATGGGGTGTTTTGCAAACATTTTGGATACCTGAGAAACTTTAATAAAATCCCCATTAAATCATACTACACAGATTTGTCATAAGATGGTTTTCCAACACATATGCATAAATGAAATAGTTATTATGATAACCTGTGAGCATAGATCTAACTTTACTGAAACGTGGTATTGTGTGGTTTGAATGCCCCTTGCGGTTTTACTGATCAGATGGTGCAAAATGTTCCTTCTATATGTTAGGATGGGTGCTTGGATCAAATTTCTTAATCACTTACCAGGTTGCAAATATTTTAACATAGAGGGTGCTAAAAATTGTAATCAAAAATGTGAAATGTATCATAGTAAGCAAGAAAGGTAAGCTGTGTGCTCAGATGAGCACTTTGTTTAGATTATCGTAGTTCATGCAACACTTGAAGAGACGTGAGTTATTTGCTTTGATTGTTATTCACTGCTTGTGTTCATCAAGTTATGTATTTTCTTCCACCTGCAATAGTTATTCAAAAAATGAATACACTGCCTTGCCATATTACTACCATTTTCACTAGGTAATGGGCATGCCTAAAGAGGAACCTCGCCAAATTTCCTAAACACTGATTAGTGAAATGACCTACTCAGTCAGAAATTAGACAGATGGAGGCAGAAGGAAGTAAACTCTGTACTACAGGAAGCAGCTCATTGTCTTAATTTTCTGCTCCAACTTCCAGACTTGAACCTCTGTGCTACACTGGCATCTTGTCATTTTCTCCTTTTATGCGGCCTCGTCTCTTCCTTTTTATACCAATTGGGTATGCATAGTGAACACTGCTGTAACCCTACTGTAACCCTGCTGTAACACTGCTGTAACCCTGCTGTAACTGCTGTAACACTACTGTACTGGCTTTTTCTCAGTGAAAGAGGAACATGTATAATGAAGTACTTGAGGAAATTACATGATAGGGTTTTATGATAATTCTATGATCAGTGTACAATACTGCTCTTAGTGTTGTGCACTTGTTACCCAATATATCTCAATTTAATGCCCAAATTGTTATATCTGTTTGATTCTATTTAATGAACTGTTTCGGGCCATCTGTAAATGGGCTGTTGTTCAGCACTGACTAACGTGGTCAGCAAAGTGTAATAAGCAAATTAAAAAGCGGTGCTAGTATTCCTTTCCTTGCATTTAAGTGTAAAACCTCACCCTTGAAAATGTACTGTTATTATGTAAATGTGGATTTCTAGAAAGGCAAGGAAAATGATTCTTGTCCATGTGTACATTTTTTTCATTAGGTCCTACTACAGTAATGTCTGAAGGTACGAAGAACATAGTAGAAGCTATGACAGCCTTTGGGATTAAAAAAGTAATTGCCTGCACATCGGGTAAGTCAGAGTAACCTGAAAAAAGTTCTCTCTAAATAGGCAAAATACTCAGATTTTCAAGAAGTATTGCAACAGTTAATAATAGCAAAGGTTGTTCTTTCTTTCTGTGGTATTAGTATAATGTTTCCCGGCACTGTTGTCAAGGCTAGAGCAAGCCTTCTTCATCAGGTGTTACTGACATTCTTAATACAGCCCTTTAGGACATAAACGTGTTGCTCTTCAGTTATTGCCTTTTACGGTTGGATGAGTTTTTCTAAGAGGTGTATAATGGTATCTATGATAGTTTTGAAAACTCGTGTTTTTTCTGTCTCGTTAGAGTTTGTAGTTTTTCCTCAGTATCTGTTGTAGCTGTCTGACTTTGTCTATCCATTTTGTAATTATCCATCCAATTCTTAAACTGATTGTCCTGTTATGGGTTGGAGTAGAGGTAAACAAAACAGGGTAAACCAGACTTCACCATCTTTAGCAACAGTCCAGCTAATTACAGTGGGATCCCAAATCATTCCTTGTAATGAAAAATACTTTCCCAGAGTCTATCCCTGTACCTTTTCCCACTGGGTCATGCCAAGTACACTTCCCATGAGGAAATCTTTGAAGGTGACCAAACCACATAATCTGACTCCTCTCAACACAAAACCAGTGGCTGTGCCCCAGAGATTGTTCTGGACGTCCAGCCTTTTCAGTGTCTGAGTGACTGAGAGGTCACATAGAAGAACCTCATCTTTGCTGCTTGTATCATTGGTCTTATCTTTTTGGTTACTAAGCAAAGGTCATCAGATTGAGGATGGGGACACAGACTAGCCAGTAAATTGAGAGCTTTATTATATGATTCTGTTTTCACTTCACCACAATCTGGTATAATGCCTGCAGAACTGCTGCTACTGACCCATCCATTGGCCAGTGTTCTGATTCCTGTCTGCCTTTACTTGTGAACAAGACCAAGGTTACTTAAACTCTTTCACTTGAGGTAGTGGTTTCTCTCCACCTGCAGATGAGCTTTCCACTCTTTTTTTTTCTGGGAGAGAACCATGATTTATTATTAGGATGGGCAGATTTTCATCCCAGCTGGTTCACACTATAATGAATAAAACTTTCAGGGGTGCATGAGCTCCAGCTGGGAATTTGATCCTAGCCAGAATGACCTCACCAAAGACAATTACTTCTAAACTGCCTTTAGTTTTTAACATTCAGGAAAGCAATAAACTTTCCTTGGCAAGTACTGTATGAATAGCATTATACACTGATGTGAAGTTTAAGTAGATCTGTTAATTTCTTTTGTAATTATTAAAAGAAATAGCTTTGTAAACCAAATTGGAGAAAACATTACAATGTGTTCCCTTTAATCTTGCTTTTCACTAGACCACTTAAGTTTACAGACTTAACCTCTGGAGATGTAGCTTGATCACATTTCTCATGCAGATTGATGTCCATTAAATACAACTAGATCTCTTATATAGAAACAGGAAGCAAAAGCCTTAAAGCTTAGATTTCAACAGTGTAATAGTACAAGGTGTTTAACATTGGCCAGAGTACTGACTTCTGTTTTTAAACTTTGGTAGCCATTAAGATGTGAGACTTAAGCTTGGCTTTGGAGATGCCCACTTACAGGCTCTGGAGGTCTCTCGTTGGAGAGGGGCTGCCAGGCCATCTTGATACTATGTTTTTTGACAGAAGTAAAGATGCATTACAGAATAAGTCTTGTGGTTTAAGGTAACATTGTCTTTTATTCCTCTTATTAGGGTATTGTTTAAGTGCAGTTTGGCCTTAAAGTCTGTCTATTGCTGCTTAATGCAATGTCCTTTAAGGGAGAGATCTTTTTGTTTTAATATAGATGTTCATTGAGTTCCAAAGTTCGTCATTTTTCTTGACTAATGCAGTAATACTGGCAAAGTTATTCTCATGTGCCAGGTCTCTTCTTTTTTTTTTAAACTCCATCAGTGTGTCCAAAGTAGCTGGAGACATTTTGTGTTGAGCTTGGACAGCATGGAGACCTTAGTGATGGCTTTAAGGGGTAAGCAGGATTGAGAGAGCTTTGGTGTGATGAAGGGCTTCTTCAGCAAGGACCATCTCACTGTTAACGGTCTGTACTTTTTTATACATTTCTTTGTCTTCCAAAGAGAATATTGACATTCATGGGAGAATTTAGGCTTTCTCCATGCATACCTCTTGCTGCACATTACCCAACCTTTGCCTTGTGAGCCAGCAATTTTGCAATTCGTAGCACTGCTGTGACTAACATTATTTCAGTTCTAAGAGCAAGTCTGTCTGGATGTATTCACATATAAAGAATGAAATATGGGGTAAGAAAGTACTGATTTTTAGTTGGTTAAAAGCTTAGTGGCCCAAGCAGTGCAGAAATTCAACTAGTTATTTTACAAAAATTCTCTCTAAAATTCTGGATAATGTAAACTTGTTCTAGCAAGAGGGTCTGAACTACATATCAGACAACTTGTTTGTAGCTCTGTAAGTAAAAGTATCTTCTCCAAACAATTTCCACCCACTATTTCAATGTCAAAATTCCCAACTCTGTCCTTAAGCAGATTAATAATACTGCCATTCCAAATAAAGTCAAGAATAATCAAAACAAGCTCACCTCTCTGAAAAAAGTCGGGGGGGGGGGGGGCTAAAATTCAGGATATCACAAGGTCCCAAGAAAACTGATTTGTGCAGTCCTGGCATGGTTCATACTCCTAGAAACATTGGTAGAATTAATGCAGGCTATCTCCATGGACCCGATGGCACAAGACGTTTGGAATCAGAGGGGTTCTCAGTAGTAGTGGGTGTGCATCATGGCTCAATTTTGTTAATATTAATGATGGACTACATTAACATACAGGTCAGAGGTAACAGATAAAGTTGGTCTGTGTAGATGTGGCATTACAGGCACACCTTGAACAAGAACTTCAGCAAATGATAGAGGAATGAAATGCAAAAGTGAAGGCACACTAGATGAAACGGAGTACAGCTAAGACTGTTGTCATGGTAGCAAATTGGGGAAATCAAAAGAAGCTGAGATTTGAGACAGAAGGGAAAAGTAGTGGAACAGATGAACAGCTTCAAGTGTCTGAAAGTCCTGGCTGAGGAGAAGGGAAGCCGTAAATGAAATGGTCAGAACCAGACTCATAAGAGGCTGCAGAAAACGGGCAGTGTGTGTCAGGACAGTGTGTGGATGAAAAAATGCCAAATAAGCTGAAAAGTAAGGTGTACAAACCAGTGATGTGACCATTACTGTTTTATGGTACAGAAAGCTGGGTAGGGAAGGCAGATCGTCTTAATCACTTCTAGCGTCATCAACTGAAGTGCCTCAGATGGGTTATAAGATGCACATTGTGGAACATAAGAAATGAGGACATGAGAGCAGAAGTCCAAGTAGCTCCAGTTGCACAGGTCGGAGAACAAATTAGTGATTCAGGCACATGTATGAAAGCAAAAACCATCTGGTGAAGATGATTTGGGACAGACAGGAAGAAGGCAAGATCTTCTTCTTCTTTCGGCTTTTCCCAGTTAGGGGTCGCCACAGCGATTCACCTGTCCGCTCATGATTGGCAGTGGAGTTTTACGGTGTTGAGTTGCCAGCCCGGCACCCAACCTTCCACAGAAGGCGCACACACCTAGGGCCAATTTAGTGTGTCCAATCCACCTACAACATGTCTTTGGGACGTGGGAGGAATCCGGAGCACCCAGAGGAAACCCACACGACCACAGGGAGGACATGCAGACTCTGCACAGAAGGCACCCCAGCCAAGAATCTAACTGGAGAACCTCTTGCTGTGAGGTGGCAACGCTAACTGCTGCACCACCATGGCCACCCAGACAGGAAGAAGGCAAGATTTAAAAAAAAAAAAAAAAAAAAAAAAAAAAAAGGCATCCAGTAAAAAGATGGATGGATTGTGTGAAAGAAGACCTGTGACACTTGGACATAACTGTCAAGGAAAGTAGAACACTGGCATTAAGTCGAGAGAGATGGTGATAGTTGATATGAAGGGAAAAAGCAGGTTGGGAATGATGAAACTTGTGGATTTCATGTTTTTCTGCTCTTTTAGTAGATAATGAATTTAAGTTTCAGATTACATTGTTTGGTCACAGAACTCGACCTCGGCCCGAATAACCCTTCTGAAGAAACATAAGTTGTCTGTGGAGGTTAGTCTCAAAGCACTTCCATTCATTGATAAACACTGGCCTAACTTCAAAAATCTGCCTCATTCAGAAACTAAATTAATAAAAATTGCCACCAAATTAATGTCCAAGTTTTAGTTTTACAAACAATCTAGTTTCATTGGTTAATAGTCTACAATATTGTAAATAATGCAGATATTTTTAAATTGTTTTATAGGGTTAGTTTTATTTTATTAGCAGTTTATTATGCTAGGAAGTATGGTTGAGGAAAAAATGTTTAGACTTCGAAGAAATGTGTACCAGGAGAGTGATAGTGGAGTGTACATTTTTGGGGATATTTTAGATTTTGCTTTATAATTATAAGCCTGTATACAATTTCACATTAACTTGTCTATAATAGCACAACATTTTAGGCTTTTTATGTACTCCCTGGGTCATGAGAAACTGATGAGGATGGCTGAATGGATGGATTCACAAGAGAAGTATTTGGACATTTGGTATAAGAAAGCATCAGATCTATGCACAAAAACACTCCTGTCCAGGGATCTATGGAAAAATAGTTAAATATGAGGAATTTAAACAGTACTATTGTGGCTGTAAAATTGAAATTTACTGTCTTCAACTGATGTTGCTGTTTACTTGTTGGACAAAATAGTTTGCTTGTTTAGTGCTAAAAAATACTTTTCCAGACCATTCTTAATAATCCTGACATTAAGATAAACAAATCATTACAACATTCTTTACCAAATATAAGAACAGCATTCTTTTATTCTCCTGAATGGGATACTCTTTCAGGAACTAACAAATATATGGGTTTTAAATCACAGGATTAAGTTTTAAATCTATATTAAATTGCAACCTCCAAGTCCAGTTTGGAATAGCTTGCCAAAATGGCTGTTGCTGTCCCCTGCCTAGAATATTCTGTTTGGATTAGTAAAGACGCGATAAATCAAACTGCTAGATTTCCTTATTGCAAGCCAAAGCTATGGGACAGATTTCTATGGAATGAAAATACAGATCTGAACTGGGATCAGTCTGTTTTGGACCTCCCCTTATAAAGTTATCCCTTTTCTAAATGTAACTACATCCTATTTGCAATTGTGGCCATTCCAATGCTGTTATAACTACATCCTATTTCTAATCAACTGTGGCCATTAAAATACTACTGAAAAGCTTGTTTCATATGGTGTTCTCATAACTACATTTTGGGTTGCACGACTAGGACATTACTAAACTTAAAATTATGTCGAGTAAGGTATTTAAGTTTTTTTAATCTTAAAATTGTCAGCCGAAAACTTTAAATGAGCTAACTGTACTCTGAATATCAAGTCAAATTCTGCCCTTGAATGTAGTTTTGCAGAAGATGTGGTGTAGCTTCATTATAGGACCATAGGAAGTTACTAGGCTATTGGCCCTGAGGCCCTTATAAGCCTTGTGAAGAATTTAGCTCATGTTTTGACAAGTCTGCACCCAATGCCCCTGTCTAGCAGGGACACAGGTGGAATCCCAGGGGTGCATTTTCTGTTCCCCATCCAGGTTGCGCTTAAAAAGGTTAATGAGGTACTCTGGCATGGAGGAGTGTATTCCACAGAAGGGGGTCTCTGGGACACATCTGTTCTGCCAACAAGTCCTATTGATGTCACTGACCATGTTGAGGTTGTGCATGCGGGTTACTTGAGCTGAGCTTGACTTGTGGATATGCAGCAGTCCCATCAAGGTGGAATGTGAGACTGCTTTTATGCCAGACAGAGGTCACCTCTGAGGAGTCTGAGACTGAGCAGAGGGGCAAGGCTTTTAGCCTGTGTAGGGTAAATGTTTGTGGCCCTGGATTCTCCTTGTGAGGAACCTCTGTGGTTTCTCCAGCTGCTGCATATGCTTTGTAAGGTGCATGCCAAAAAAGGCATTGTACTCAATAAAGGCTCTTATAAGGGAAGAATACAGTGATGATATGACCTTCTTGTCTCTGGATGAGATACTCTTACTAATGAGGTGGGCCATGTAGAAAGCTTTCTGTACAACTGAGGAAATATGGTGGTCAAAAATCAGTTTGCTATCAACTTGGGTGCCCAAGTCCCTCATGACTGATTGTATGCTTAGGACCTTGTTGTTGTGATAACTTGTGGGGACGTCACTCTCCCCAAAGTGGATGATGCATTTTTGGCATTCAGTTTGAGGCCATGTTTGTGGCACCAGCCATTTGTTTGGGCAAGACCCTGTTGGAGGATTTCCACATTACTAGGGGAATTGATGACTGTGCCCACTTTGTTAGTCATTGGTCATCAATAGCCCACTGATTTTGGCTTGGACTTCAGAAAAGTATATCCCAAACAGAGGCCCCAAGACTGATCCTTGGGCTACACAGCTTGTTACGGGTCTATTGCTTGAGGTGGCTTCCCCTATTTTGACAAGGTGGGTTCTGTCAGTGAGCCAGTTTGCTACCCGTCTGATAAACTCTCAACTAGGCATCAATCTATGTGTTATCTATTATACCCAGGAGGGGAATAGTATTGAAGGCTTTTGCTAGGTCAAGGTAGGCGGTGTGCACAGCCTTCCCCTTGTCCATGGCTTTGACTCTTGAAGTCGACCAAATTTAACAGGCATGACCTCCCCTTGACTAAACCAAACTGTGTGGAGGTTGCCGATGTCCTTGTTTATGAGGTTCATGATAATCCATTCCATGGCCTTGCAGATCTATAATTTCCTGGAGCGGTGGATGCTCCACCAGCCAGTACTCAGGCTTTGGTTGAATAGGGTGCCTAGTTGTGTTGCAAGTTCCTGCCTGAGTTCAAGTAGGATGCAGCCTGGGATGTTATTGAGTCCCATGGAGGCTATAGTTTTTGCCTTTGAGAGGGCAGTGATGTCCTGGGGATGTCCTTATTTACTGATTGGGAGGGGCAGAAGGGTGAAATTTTCACTGAACCTGTCTGCCAGCAGGTTGGCTATATCTACAGTGTTTGTGTGTATGTGGTGTCCTTGACCACCAGTTCTGAGCACATTTGAGTGCTTCCTTTGAGACTCTGGACATGGATGAAGAAAACCTTATGATTGTCTTTAGAAGATGTGGCCAGTTTGTACTCTGTATGCTTTGAAGGATTTCACTTGTGCTCTTATTTGCTTTTTCAGGCTAAGGAGAGATTGCTTCCAGTTAGGCACCTGCTCCTGGACAGCTATTTTTTGCGTGCGTGTGTGCCTTCCGTGGAAGGTTGGGCGCCGGGCTGGTAACTCAACACCGTAAAACTCCACTGCCAATCATGAGGGGACAGGTGATCTGCTGTGGTGACCCCTAACTGGGAAAAGCAAGAAAAAGATTATAGAGTTTATTGCAGATGTCCACCAGACAGGTTTACTCTTCCTTGAGGAGGAGGATTTTGTCCTGTCAGGAATCCCTGATTCCATGCAGCTATATAAATGCTCGTATAGTATTTTGGTGTAGGTTTGGACATGTGTACCAGTTCCTATGGAGGGAGAGGGGGCTGTGAAGCTGATTATACCTTCATCAGCCTTAATCCGCTTTGGAGAAGCTTTTCTTTGTATGACCCTAGCTGGAGGGAGATGGTAACTTTGAAAATGACTGCTTTGTGGTCTGATCTTACCAGGGAGGATGACACTGTAGGGATGCTGCAGTGGTTACTCATGTTTAATACAAAGTCCAAGATTTTATCACCTCTTGTTGGGGTGGTGACGAGCTGGTCCAAGGCATTTGCATCGATGACATCAAGCAGTCTCTGGGCATTTGTGTTTTGGCATCAGTAGTTCTTCCAGTCTATGTTTGGATAGTTAGCCGCCCAGGATAAAGGTGTGAGTCTTGATATATTCGAAGAGGTCCAGATAGGTGGAGTGGACATCTTAGTTGGGGGTCTGTAGATGGGTATGATTTGAATAGGGGTCTTGTCAGTGGTTAACTGCACCTGGAGTGTCTCCTGTGCATCATACTGTTGACCAGCCTGGAGCTGTTTTGTCTTTAATATATACTGCAACTCCACCTCCTTTTGCTTTGCTGCCAACTATTTGGGGTCTGAATGTATGATGGTATGAGTAACCTGATATGGTTGAGGTGCTCTCCGCAGCTCTGAACCAGGTTTCTGTGACCGCACAAATGTCAGCATCTTCCAGGATTAAGAATGCTTGCAATGAGCACTTTCATGTTTAGACTCCTAGCATTTAGCAGCATGACCTTTAATTTGCATTTTGAAGAAATATTCATGTTGGTAGTTTTGACTTAATGCATTGCCTAAAAAAGGTACTATGGGGAGGCAAGAGGCTTTACCATAAGTCTGAAGCCCAAGGGAGACAGATGCAGGCCATCTCTGGCTGGTCTGTCAACCATGTTTTCCCAGGCTGTCTAGTACTGGATCCCATTGGAATGACACCAGAAACTAAGCCAGCTGTTAAAGTCAATCATTTTCTGTTTTATTGAGGCATCATTCTGCTTGGGACACAATTAATTAAATTAAACATGGCTTTGTCAAAAACTAGATTGTAGAAGACAGCTTTCATAACAAATGGATAAAGTGCTCCCATTTTGTCTGTCACTCAAGCCTTCTTTGGAATTTGACAGGTTTCTGAATTTATGGGACATTAATTCTAGTCATCTTGGTTCATTTTTAAAACATTTTCTGTTGTCTTGGGTTAGGGACTTTTGGAAATTGAGCTGAACATTTTCAGTATCAAAGTGTTTATTTTATAATTAAATGTAATATTTTTATTTAATATTTTAGATAAATGTTTACTTAATGGATTGTACTGCACACACTTTCTGACCATGCTTTGTGTTTTTGAGCAATGTAAACACTTAAAAGTTTTGTTTTTCTTGTAACATACTGTGCAGTCTGCATGCATAATGCACTTGTTTTGTCACTATGCTAATTGACTATTTTATAATTATATATATTTATTGCAATACTAATAAAGCAGCCTCATGTCAGTCTGTGCTTTAAATTCAGTAAACAACTTGCCATGTGCTAAGCATGCAAATCGAAGTATAACATTCAGCTCTTCTAGTCTTTAATTCCAATTTTGATTTTAAAGTTGCTCATTAAAAAAGGCAAACACACCAGTTAACTATTTACAACCTGATATTTTATTTACACTCTGTACTGAAAGTGTTAAAAACTGGACCTGTGACTTCTATTATTGGAGCCCACATTATTAAATAGAACTGTGTGCTTTGTTCGGAGACCTATTCAAGGTTAAATTCCAGTGCGGCATTCTGTACAGCACATGTCTTATAATGAAGTTATGTTTCTGATCTCTAATAATTCAGTTTCATTCTTAATCTCTAATCATTTTCACTTCTCTTGTTGACTTGCCTTTAGTACCTTTTGTAACCAAGAAAGCGATAGCTAGAAAATGGTAACCAAAGATAACGATACGTTCATTATAGGTTTCTTAACTACTAAAGAAAACAATGCTTTCATTTTTTACAACATTTTACACCATCTCAAAGAAAAACATCTGTATACTGAGGTTGAATTGCCTTCCAGGTATAAGACTCAACATATTTTTCAAATCACTTTTGTACTGAAGCAGCTTGTATTCCCAGAATATATGCTCCCAAGAACTTTCCGACCATCACATCCCCAGCGTGTATCTCTGTCTGTGGGAAAATCTTTTTTCAAGTCTCAAGAGAACAGCAATGTTTGGGTAAACCTCTTCAGTCAAAATTCTAAGTAGTCTTTGTTTAGCTTTTTGCATATCTAGGATTAAGAAATATTTCCCTCCCCTGCTTATCTATGGTTACTTTAATTGTTCAGTGTGTTCTGTTTTTACCTTTATACTGTACTGTTATAAATCTAATATTTTCCAATATGCTAATTAGTCTCTTCCAGTCTGTTATTTCTTTTCATCTCAGTTATAAAATCTACTATTTGTAGTTTAACAGTTACTTTCCAATGTACACATAGTCCTTGAACTGTATGTAATATTAGACCTGAATGTGTGATTTGATGTGAGTTCAGCAACTCAAAAATTGTATAGCTTTGTCACATTTTATTACCTCACCTTTTTGTAATCTGCTTCTCAAACATTGGTTCTTTGTTCCTTCTCCAAATGATTATGACATTCTGTCATGTGTCTTATTACTATAAGTAGTACAACCTACTGCTGTTTTATTTTTCAGGGATCTAACTTATTTTAACATAAAGACTGACTTTAGTTTTGTGTGTATGAGGTTGTACATGAACTTAATATTCATTTGCTAGTTCTGCCCACTTGCTATGCTTGATCCTGTTAGTTTGCTGATTGCTGTGCCCATCTTGTACTTTCATTTAGCATATAGTCTGCACCCTGAATCAAATATCCGTCTAAATTGCGTGGCCTAAAACTATGCCTCCAAATCTGCAAGCTACAAACAATTCTGCTCTTTTGTCTGTATTTCTTCCTTTATATTTTTACCTTTTGTTATCCCAAATTCTTTTTTTCATATTGTCCATATTTGGCCTTTTGGACCAGCAGGACCAAAAATATCTTGATCACTTGCATCTTACCAATGTCTGTAAGTTTGTGTTGTGTTGTAGTATATTTTGACTATTTTTTTCTCACATTTTCTTAACTACTTATTCAACATCACATGTCAACCAAATCTTCAAGTATCTCATCCTGTCATGACCCCACAAAAAAGGGTAAACTGTATGAATTCATATGGTGGGGCGTACTTCATTATTTGAAACCTTTTGATCTGAAGTAGTTAACTTCATTTGTTCATCAACCTGTGGGTATCGGATCCATATCGGATCCGAGCCGGCAGCTTTAAACAGCTAAGATCCGAGCTCCAAGCTCCTCCCCTTACCCATAATCCCCTGCCATCCCTCTCTGACCTCCGATCTTGTTTGCCGCGGTTGAATCAACAGCTTAGAACGAGTTCCAGGCATGGGAGTTAGTCGTTTAGTGAGAAAAAATCCTTATCTACCCTTTTTTTTCTTGTAGCTAAATTGCTGTTGTGTGTTGCTCCCTAGTTAGAATTTTTAGTTATAAAATTTGTTAACTTGTTATCTTTAGTGTAGTTTTATTTCCTCCAAGTGTGTGTGAAGGCGTGTGTGTTGGACCTTGTGTTTTTTTTAGTCAGACTATGTCTGAGGCCCCAAAAACCTTCTTCACTAAATGCACCGAGTGTGGCCATAAGCTATCCCCAGCGGACGGCCACACTCTGTGTTATCTGCCTAGGGGTTGACTACCTCTTCTCAGGCTGCACTATTTGTGCAGCCTTCAACCCCAGGGCCCTAAAGGACAGGAGGTCGAAGTTGATTCTGGCGGGACTTTTGCCCCCGGACTCAACTTGGTCCTCCTCTTCCTCCATGGCACCTGCCGCGGCAATGCCTCATTCCATCCCTGCTCCCCTGGCTGGGACTCATCCTCCCACCTTAGGCCAGGAGGAGAGGGAAGCAAGGTGGGAGAGGAAAAAAGAGAGACCTCAAAAGCGGCGGGCCGATTCTTCTTCCTCTGCTCTGCCGGCTAAACAAGCAGCCTCTTCCAGGGCTTCCGGGCCTTCTCCTTCCCGGCTCCATTCACCTCGTTTCTCCCCAGAGCTGGAGGAGGAGAACCAGTCGCCTTCGACGTCATCGAGATGGCACTCCAGGCCCGCCTCGGTGGCCTCTTCTAGGACCACCCGAAGCTTGTCCGATGCAGGTATGGACCGGATGATGCATAGGTTCCTCCAGGCCCAACTGCAGATGGGAGTGCTCCTGTCTCCCCCTCCGGGGGGGGAGCTCGACCCCCTTTTTCACCCCGAATGCTCCTTTTCTGACCCACTTCCAAGGTTCGGAGCCTTCGGATCCGGGTTGCATAGGAACCGGGGGAGGTTTGGTGCTGATAGTACCTCATACTTCGGCTCCGACCGCACCCTCGAGTTTGTCGGGTCCCTTTTCGGATCCAAGCTCTCAGAGCTGAGAGCTGAGCTTCGGATCTGGAGGTGTCAGTGTGTCTAAGGTTCCGTCTCAGTCAGAGCATACTGGCCCTTCGGATCCGATTTGCTTTGGCGCCGGCTCCGATCCACACATCGGATCCGAGGGGACTGCTCTTGGATCCAAGAGAGAGCAGTTTTCCTTCGACGTTTAATGTTGTGGAGAGGGTATTGTCGAGGGATTCGAGGCCCCAGGCTCCTTCTACGGTTCCACCCTGCACTCTCTCTCTCAGACGGGCCTACCTTCCATCACCCAAGATGTGGTTGGTGAGGCCTCTTCGGACAGTCCCCCCGAGGAGGTTCCTCACAAATGTAAGTGCAAGAGGAGGCACTTGGACTCGCCTGAGTCCTTGACGGAGGACACAGACGAAGGGGAAGGTTCCCCAAGGTCACCCCCCCCGAGGACATCTCCTTCAGTGACATCATGGAAATTCTTCGAATTAGAGGGGGGTGGTCAGCCCAGAAACCTTCCTCGGATGAGTCTGTTTCTGGAGGCGTTTGATGTAGGCCCATCTACCTCTTGGGTGTCCCCTCCCACCAATCCCCTGGTAGATCTGATTACTACCAGGGCATGTAAGGAACTGGACACTGTGGAGCCCATTCCTAAGAGACCAGATAGAATCCTCAGTCCCCCCACTGATAGGACGGTTTGGAGCAAGGGTACTCCAGTAGATGCCATGTTGGTGGCAGCCGCTACCAAGAAGGAACTAGCCCAGGAGAGTTCCTCGGTCCACCCTCCCGACAAGGAGTCTCGGACGATGGACCGCCTGGGGAAGCGGATGTTCGCTTCAGCTACCTTCTCTGTAAGGTCGCTGAATTGTATGACACACGTGATACGACTCCAGCGGGATCTCATCAAGGAATACGCCGGGTCACCCCCAGAGTTCATGTCGGCCGAGGATAAGAAGGTATTCTCAGCTCGAATGGCCACTCTTTAAGTCCATTTTGAACATCTCTATGCGGCTCCTTTCCCATGCTACGGAAGGAGCCGCTAGAGCTAGCGGAGCGGGCATTGTCTTACGATGACATGCTTGACTCCGCCTTTGTGATTTTGCGGAACCCTTCAAGGTGTCCTTCGCAAATGCCCCATTTGACGGTTCTTCGCTATTTGGCAAGACCGTCTGTGACACGCTGGTCCAGAGCGAGAAAGACGGGAAGACGTCTGCCATCTGCATCCGCTTCTCGGCTGCCCAGAGGTCCTTCTCCAGGAACCAAAGGGGACAAAAGAAGATGTGGTTCCGGAAGTCTCAACAGTCCCATTTCGCTCCGGACCCCTCGTCCTTCAGAGGCAGAGGAGGACAGGGTGGACGCCGGCCCAGAGGCAGAGGGGGACCTAAGAATTTCGGGTCGAGAGAACCCTTTTCTGATCGGCCCGTGCAGCAGCCCTGAAGGATTGTCTGACTGTTCCATTCTGGAGGCAGTCGGGGGGCACTTCTCGAGGCACCTAGCAGTTTGGGAGTCCATTACAACAGATCGCTGGGTGTTTTGAATCATATCCAGAGGTTACAAAATTCCCTTTCTGTATCCCCCTCCCAGACCCTGGAGCCTCCCCGCTGTCCCACCCAATCAAAGGGAGGCAGCAGCCATAGAAATAAACCAGCTGCTAGAAAAAAGAGCGATCCATCACGTCCCCTGAGACCAATCCGGATCGGGCTTTTACTCCAGGTTCTTTCTGGTGCCAAAAAAGACTGGGGACTTGAGGCCAATCCTCGACCTGTCCTTTCTAAACCTGTCAGTGGCCAAAAGAGAAGTTCCGGATGGTCACCATTCAATCCATTCTCCCACTTTTACAGGAGAACGACTGGATGTGCTCGATAGACCTCAAAGATGCGTAATACCACATTTTGATGGACAGACGATCTAGAAGGTTTCTCCGCTTCTGGCTAGGAGCCAGCTACTACCAGTTCAGGGCCCTTCCCTTTGGTCTCATCACAGCCCCCAGGGTGTTCAAAGTTTTGGCAGTTGTAGCGGCCCACCTGAGACTCCAGGGAATACAGGTCTTCCCGTACCTGGACGACTGGTTCCTGACCGCCCCCACCAGGCATCTACTATGTTCAGCCAGAAATTACTTCCTTCACTTGGCCTCCCAGCTGGGAATCACAATCAACCTCAAATCTTCTGTTCAACCAACCCAGATCTTAGACTTCATAGGAGCCAGGTTAGACACAAACCTATTGAAAGTCTTCTTAACTCCGGACCGACTTCGAACTCTGAAGCTCCACATACTGGCCCTTCTACAATCCTCGGCTCCTCCAGCGGAATTGGTTCTGAGGGCTCTAGGTTCCATGGCAGCAACAATCAATCTGCTACCTTTAGCGCGCTTGAACATGAGGATACTACAAAGGACCTTGCAGGTTCAATGGTCCATCCTGCAACATCCACTGAGTTCTCCCATTCCCCTCAGCAGGGTTTGCAGGAAATTCCTGCTCTGGTGGATCCAATCCACGGACCTCCAGAAAGGGCGTCCCTTTTCTATGTCCCCACCTTTAGCCACGGTGACCCTGGATGCTTCTCGCCTGGGGTGGGGGGGGGGCACTGTATGGGCAGAACCGTCCAAGGCACGTGGACCCATTCAGAGACCTTGTTGCATATCAATGTCCTAGAGATGAGAGCGGTGCTTTTGGCGTTGCAAGCACTCCAGGCCCTTCTTCCCTTAGGGACAGTTGCAATTCAGACAGACAACATGTCAGTGGTCTGGTATATCAACAACAAACAGGGGGGAACCAGATCCTACCTACTTTGTCGAGAGGCCATAAGAGTTTGGGAATGGGCAATCTCCACCAACCGCTTTCTAATATCGACGCACATTCCGGGTCGGTCGAACATTTTGGCAGACAGGCTGAGTCGAACCATCCTCTCACCGTACGGGTGGTCTCTGAACCCCAGAATAGCGAAGCAAATCTTCCTCAAGTGGGGTCAACCTTGCTGCGATCTCTTCGCGTCTCCTTCGAATGCAAAGTGCAGCGACTACTTCGCTCTAATTCCCCCACCAGGGGAATCCCCCAGAGAAGCTCTGGTGCGTGTTTGGCCATCCGGTCTTCTTTATGCTTATCCCCCTCTTCCCCTAATGCTAAAATTCTTGCAGAAAGCCCATCTGTTGGGGATCAGAGTGATCCTCCTAGCCCGATTCTGGCCTCGTCAGACGTGGTTCCCATGCCTATGGTCTCATCTAGTGAATCCTCCATGGATTCTAGATCCCACCCCGGATATGATCTCTCACCCACTAGGATTGTCAACCCTGAATCTGGACAACCTCAAGCTCACAGCTTGGTTGATCCAGTTCCAGTAATAGCTAGGACTCGCGGTATCTCGTCCTCTGTTAAGGCTATTTTAGTAGCCGCTCATAACCCTTCTACGAGAAAGGTTTATAACAGCAAATGGAAACACTTTACAATCTGGGCGGAGCATAGAAAATTGGATCCCTTTACAGCTCCGATACTAGCAGTGTTAGAATTTTTGTCAGCTTTATTCGACCAAGGTGCTAGCTCTTCTACGGTCAAAGTCCAATTAGCCACGATTTCCCATTATCATGTGGGAAGTGATCTTGGTTCCTTAGCCTCTTCCAAATTATGTAAGACTTTCTTAAAAGGCACTTTCCTCTTAAGGCTTCCGGTTAAAGACGCAGTCCCTCCATGGGATTTAACCCTTGTTCTCCAGTCTCTGACGGCCCCTCCATTTGAACCTGCAGCCTCGGTGGATCTAAAATATTTATCTTGGAAGACTGCCTTTCTCATTGCTATCACTTCGGCTAGAAGGGTTTCAGAGCTTCAAGCCCTTTGCGCCAAATCTCCATACTTTGGTCTTCCATAAAGATAGTTTCCCTCAGGACCAGTCCCTCCTTTCTACCCAAAGTTGCTTCTGAGCCCAATATTAATCAATCTATTAATTTACCAGTTTTCTTTTCAAATTATCAAAATGGAGGTGAATACAAACTAAATTCTCTGGACGTACACAGGCAATTGAGATTCTACTTGCACAGGGCCGCTGAACATAGGAAATCTGAGCAGCTCTTTGTATCCTTTGCTAAATCCTTTTTGGGCAAACCAGTATCAAATGTTACATTGTCTAGATGGATTTCCCAATGTATACTTCTTGCATATAAGAGTCCTGGCCGGCCTGAACCTGAAGGAGTCCACGCTCATTCTACCTGATCGATTTCTACTTCTGCTGCCTTTTGCTCCAGAGTGTTCTTGGATGACATTTGTTCAGCAGTCACTTGGGCTTCATCCCATACTTTCATTAACCATTACAAGTTGGATATAATTTCCAGAGGGAAAGTATACTTCGGCTCTGCAGTGCTCTGGAATATCCTTCCATGAGGACCTCCCAAGTTTGGGTAGCTGGGGACTCTGTCCCACAGGTTGATGAACAAATGAAGTTAACTACTTCAGATAAAGAAGTTATGTACTCACCATAATGTTCCATCTGAGTAGGTAAACTTCATTTGTCAGCAACCAACCCCCCCTTCATCCCCCTAACCTATAGTGCGTCCTAGAAGGATTCCTTGTCCTTTTTCTCCAGATAACACCAGGTTGGGATGTGCAGGTGATCCTTTGTTTTGTAATGTTCTGTATTACTATAGCAAACTCGATCTGAGGTCAGAGAGGGATGGCAGGGGATTATGGGTAAGGGGGAGGAGCTTGGAGCTCGAATTTTAGCTGTTTAAAGCTGCTGGCTCAGATCCGAAATGGATCTGATACCCACAGGTTGCTGACAAATGAAGTTTACCTACTCAGATGGAACGTTATGGTGAGTACATAACTTCTTTTTTTTTGCTTCATTTACTTTATAGTCTGGTGTACTGTTAAAATATTTCAATTTATCAAATTTATTTGTACATAATGTTCTGGATTGGCAACATATATCTGCAGAATGGGCTGTTTGCTCATTTAGTTTTCTCCATTTATATCCAGTTGTGTTTGATTGTCTTGTGTCCCTGGCTAATGGCTATAAATCTAAATCAGAGTAGAGATGAAGGTGGACAGCCCTGAATAGTTCTTTTAAGGCTAAATACTTTAATTTTATTTATTTAACATTTGTTGACCAGGAAAGTCCGACTAGGTTCCACAGAGCCTGTTTTCAGCAGAGGCCCGAGGAGAAATGCTCCAGACGCATGCCTTTAGAATGTGGGAGGAAACGCCATCCACACCGCCACACTTTATCTTGAGCTCCTTGGCAGATATTATTGTTATCCATGTTTGAGAAAACTCAACTGCTTCAAGAGATCTCTTCATAAATTCCCAATTCTGTCATTTGCTTTTTCAGCATTCAAACCTTTTCTTATGTCCAGTGCATGCTTTTGAATTTGAGTTGTCTTAATATTGACATTTGCCTACCTTTGGTAAGTCCTCACTGATCTAATGCAATACCTTTGCCATTCTTTTTGCAGAATTTGTCCTAAACACTTTGTAATCATGATTCGGAATCAAAGTATTTGTGTATAATCCTCGACTGTGATTTCCCCTTCCTTCGGTATGACAACCACTGCTGCCTCTTCCCAAGTTAAAGGCACTTCCCCAACCCAGAAAATAGTGCTTAAGTGCTGGGCAGTATTATCTCCTGCTCTTTTTCCACACTTCTGTTTTGAATTCTATCACTACCATAAGATTTCCCCTGCATTCTGTTTTTCCATTGCTGGTTTGTTTCTTTTGATGTTAATAACCCTCATTCCCCGTGTGTTAGTCTAGTCGTCTACATCTTGTTTTTGTATAGTTTATGCAGTAATTCACTATTGCATTCATATTTTTCCTCAGTGTGCTTATACCCTGCCATTCTCATGATTCCTGATTTTTAATTATCCTTTCAACTTTTTGCCTGAAACATTGAGCCAGCAGTTTATCAAAAACACTCATTTTAAAGCCATTTATTTGTATTCATTCTTGTTTTCTAAATACTCTTGCACTGACATTCTAGCTTTTAGTTGCTTTTCAACATGTGTTCCAGTTATTCTTTTCTGCTTCTCTAAATTCCTTACTAAATACCTATTGTGGTTCATACGCTTTCATTGCAACCTTATTTTTATCTTCAGTTTACAAATATCCCAGCTCTTTGCAGGGTCTTACTGATTCAAGTTCAATTTTAACAATTTAGGTAAAAGATTGATCTGTGCAATCATTAAACCACATCCTTTTTAGAAGGAATAGTGGAAAATACCAGTGTGCATCACAGTATACTTTTTTTTTTGCTTACATAATTTCATAGGTGCGTGTGGTCTGATACTATCACCAAATTTGTTTTCATGGTTTGGACCATGTTGCAGTGTTTTAATTTGTAACGTCTGATCTGCCTAATTTTGACCTGGAGCCATATTTTGCTGAAAAATGTGTATTTCACATTTTGGCCATATATTCATTCCACCAGTAAGTCCAAATACATGCATATATCTTAAGTATCTACCTGCAGCCAGTATTTCCACAGACAGCTTCTTCTTTCTTATAGTGTTCCAATCTCCTGTTATCATAAAATATGTAACTTCTCCCATTCTATTCTTATAGCCTTTTTCACTTTTGGTGGAATATATACTGTAGCCAGTGCAAGTCTTGCACCATGCCAACATCTCACCACTATAAAGCTTCCTGCCTGTCCTTCATTGTTCTTCGGTCTTTATTCTTATACCTTTTTTAATGAATATTAAAATCCCCTTTTGCTATTCTTCTAGTCCAGTGAAGAAACCCTCCTTGCCAGTTTTTACAAATGTTTCATGTTCTCTGATTGATTAAAGCCCATTTCCTGTAACATGACTTGTGCATTACTGCTGTAAATGTAGGTCAGTAACGTCTCTTGTTATCAGCAAGACAGTTTATATTCTAAACCAATAAATCAAATAATGCCATAGTAGGGATTATATTTTATTCTGTTTAACTTGTATTCTTTGTTACAAACTTGCCCTTCATAGTCTGTTTTTATGCTTTTTGTGCCTCTCTATATATTTTTCTGTAGTATAGCCATGATGGTATGGCGGTACCATTGTTACCTCACAGCAAGAGGTTCTCCTGTTTGATTCTCTGCTTGGCTTGGGAGTGCCTTCTGTGTGGCATCTGCATGTCATCCCTGCAGTTGGGTAACTTTCGAATGACACATACATAAATGGGTGTGCCTTCGTTGAAGGTTGGGCGTCGAGCTGGCACCTTGGTGTTTCGTAAAAATCTACTGCCAATCATTAGCGGACCGGAGTTCCGCTGTGGCGACCCCTTACCAGGAAAAAGCCGAAAGACAAACAACAACATTGTCTCTGATAAACTTGATCTCTCTCTAAAAGACGATACCATCCTTCTCCACGAAATAAACATATTAACTATATAATACACCAAGTACATCAGTGAAGCCCAACATTTTCCAAACAGAATACAATGTTTAAATCACTGGTATAGCAGCGGTATCAGATCCCAAGAATTCACACTGTAGCTAGGTTTATAACACACTCTCTTTAATGATAACTTCAGGTTGAGCCCTTTCATCTACTCAGAGTAGACTTCCTCAGAACACCATATCCAAGAACGTTTTTTCTGTTGTGATTTTAAATAGGTTTTAACTTCATTAACGTTCATGTGTATAGTTTTATTGCTTCATTTTATGATTATGTAGTTGCAGTATTTAATTCATGAGCTTTTGAATATGAATGATGCTAATTGATTCCGTGATGTGATTGGAAGGTTATTACTATTTATACATTAAAGTTCTTGAACTGGTTCTAAAATAATATCAAGCACTCACCTTTCAACAAATTTATTTCTGTGTTTTTAGTGCATTATTTTTCAACTCTTGCTATTGAGCCTTTTTTTCAGTAAACATATCCACCTCATTAATTTTGCTTGCATTCCTAGTGTTGTCTTTTGGTTTCCAACACAATGATGAATTCAAAAGAAAATTTAATATAATCATTGAAATTGCTTCCTTTCTTCAATAGTGTCAAACGTACCATTATTGGAAGCAAAAGTAATAGTTGAAAACATATAGTTTAACTAGACAACATACAGTATAGATCCCCATTCATTTAAATGTGAAGTTTCATTTTAAGTGAAATATTGGTATATACTACTTAAACTATCACCACTATATTAATCAAAATTATTTTCTGGCTAGTACTTACTGCTTTCAATAATTTTGATTAATATAGTAGTGATAGTTTAAGTGGTATATACCAATACTTCACTTAAAATGAAACTTCACATTTAAATTTCTGGCTAGTACTTACTGCTTTCAGTACTGCGGTGGTAGTGCTGCGGTAGCATTGTCGCCTCATAGCAAGACGTTTTTCCCGTTCGATTCTCAGCTAGAGCGTCTTCTGTGTGGAGGCATACGTGAATGGGGCATGCCTTAGTTGAAGGTTGCGCGTCGGGGCTGGTAACCCGGTACGTAAAAATCCACTACCAATCATTAGCGGACTGGAGTTCCACTGTGGCGACCCCTAACCGAGAAAAGCTGAAAGACTCAAACAAACTTACTGCTTTCAATGTTTTTTAAAATGTGAACAGTATTTTTACTGACACGTGAAGGCTATTGCATCATTTTCCATGTGAACATTAATCCTGTAGTCCTCCTGCAATGTTCCCAGGACATTATTTTTATGGAGTCTTCCCTTTTTTTAAAACATTTTATCTCATTTTTGCCCATTTTCTTTTGGAAAAAAGGAAATAACTTTGCAGAAAATCTCTCCTTTAAAATGTCCATTTGCTTTTCTGCACCTGTTGACTAATTGCTTGTTCCCTCGCCATGTTCTCCTACTTCCATCTGTTTTCTTTTTGCCACTTCATTTTCTGCCTGTCAAAGGTCTGTGTATAGACTCAAAATATGACCACTTAAAATTATTTTACTTTCTATGCAGTCTTTATTGAAGGAAGAAACACATTTCTATTCGCCTTTGTAATTAAAAGTAATCATCCAAAACTCTTATCTCCAGCCTTAAAGATTGTTCCCTTCCTTCACAGAATAGAATGTATTCCTTCAGCTGATATGTCCACACTTTAATCAGTACAGGTCTTTACTGTCTTCTCATTACTGCATTAGGAATATTTACTCTGTGCGCTCTTATTTTAGCATCATCAATAGAAAGTCCAGTCCATGTGCAGAGGCCTTAAGTTTCCATTCATTTTGCTCTGGTACTGCTGTAAAACTCGAGCTGTCTCAGCATGGCCTATCCTAGAGTTCAACCAGTTTGTGCCATTTCTTTATGTTGTAATTGCTGTTCTACCATTTTCTTTTATCTCCTTTCTAGCAGTTTGCATACTGGCATTCAGAGGAAATGGTAAGATATCTATTTCTGTTAATTGCTTGTGTATATTCCAGCAGCGACCCACTTGTTTGTTCACATTTGATTACCAGGAAAGTCTGACTGGATAGGAGCCCACTTTCAACAGAGACCTGGGGAGAAAAGCGCCATAGTATTGTGAAACATTTTTTAAGAACAGTAATTTTAAAATAATACAAAAAATAGTTTAATTATACCAAAGTAGATATAATATGAAAACATTTTATGCAGTTTATAGAGAAATTAAACACAAGTTATAATACCAACAGGAATTGCAATACAAAGTGTGAGAAAAGCTGGCTATGGTACATTTAGAGAAAAAATGATAGAAGAAAGGAAGTGAGTGAAGAAGGGAGAGTAAGGAGATGTAAGGTATGAAAAGATATTTATTCACATGTAGGGATCTAGTTTATCCTGGTGTTGAGCAAGAACACAGGCCACTTCTGGCTAAGAAGTCTTTCAGGATGGTTTTGAAGAATGGGAAGGAGGGTATTAACCTGATGGATAGATATGAGTTCCTTGCCTTAAAAATAAAATACTGGTACAGACAATGCCCTGCAGATTTGATAGGTTTGTGGACAGACAGGAACATAGTTTAGCAGGATGTTTAGTGCTGGACAAGCAGGTGGATTCTGGATAAAGTTATAAGGAGTAAGATGTTGTACATATGTTGATGGTATTATTATAACCAATTTAGGCTTTTGGTGCTGTATAGTGATGGATCCTGAAAGGGGTATTTGCTGCAAATTTAGCAACTTTGTTAAAGCATTGCTCAAGTTTTGATTTTTGTGATGCCTGAAGGTTAGTATAATTGGGAGCACCATAAAGAAGTGTGTGGAGGAAATGAGTAGTGGCAAGTATAGCTTTAGCTGCATTGAAGAGGTTTTGGCTCCTCAAAAACTAGGGATGCTTTTTTAGATTTTTTTAAATGCAATTTTGTATATGCAGATCGAATTTGAGATTATTATCCCTAGTGATTTACTCTGAGAAGTGACTTCATCAGTGGCTGTAGGGAAGGAATTTTGAGGGAAAAATTAGTAGTGTTTTGAGTTGTGAGTTACAAAGCTGTTTCACTAGCTATTCAAGCTTCCAGAGTATTCTTTTGGAGGTGTGCCACATTGTCAGATGTGCAAATAACTGGAGTTGTCTGTGTTCTATATTGGGGAGGCTTGTTGTGAGGATGTGTTGGTTAGAATGTTAGAGAAGGGGACCAAGGATAGAGTCACGTGGTACACCAGTGGTGACTGGGAGGTATGGAGAGATGGTGTTGTGCTTTTAAACATAGAAAGGTGGGGCTGAGAGGGAGACCTAATGGGGACATTTGAAGTAGGTTTGCTGTGACAAACTGTGTTGAAGGCTTTAGACAAGTCTAGAAGTAAGGAGACCAGTTTGCTGTTATGTCTAGCTTTGACAGTATCTATATAGGTAAGAAGGTCAGTGCTAGTACTATAGGCAGGGCAGATTGTGTGGGGAATAGTTCTTCCTGCAGGAGATAGTTTAGCAATTATTTTTAAATACATTTTCAACTGTTTTGGAGAGTGGTGACAAGAATTTTGTAGGTCAAAAGTTAATGTCTGTTGAATTTCCTCCTTGGTGCAGAGGGATACCTTGTCATTTTCCAGACAGAAGGAATGTGGAATTCCTGGACTGATCCAATTTATAAGGGTTGAGACAAGAGGAATGTGGAATTCCTGGACTGATCCAATTTGTAAGGATTGAGACAGGATAGGCTATGCTATTGGATGCTGTTTAAGTTCTCGCTTGGAAGGTCATCAGCTGAATACAGTAAGTTTAAGAGTATTTTTATGTTGGATGTGTGCACAGGTTTGAAGGTGAAATTGGATGTGGTGATATGTGGCTGTTGGGCGGGGATGGGATTAAATGTTGGGGAATCCTTGGTTAGAGTTCCTATACTCTAATAAGAGTTGAACTGTATTGCAGTTCTGAGTGATGTTATTGGGAGAGGGTTAGGGTTGAATTTATGGCTGGGATGCAAGCATTCTCTAATGGCTGTCCAGAATTCTTTGGGGTTGTGATTACTGTTCTGAAAATTATTATAGTATAGTTTTTTGTCTTCATTAATTTGCTTTTTAGTATATTGTGAAACATTGTGGTGTTTTATATGTTGTCATTCCTTCTATGCATTTTCTCTGTCCTGTATAAGCATTCTACTCTTTATGGGTAGCCAAACTGCAATATTTGTTTTTAGTTCCTTCTAGGAGGTGCAAGGCTGTTTAGGAAAGTTGTATTGAATTCATTTACAGTGTCATATAACAGAAGGACTTTTAAGAAATTAGAGTTAAATGATAGGTAAGTAATGAACATTTTTGGGATAAACTTGGAAAGGTTGCATCTTTTATAAGCATGCTGTTTAAGTGGATGTGTGAGATGTCTGGGCTTAATTTGTCAAAGTCTTTTGTGTTTCTAATACCATGATGGGGAATGGACCCCATTCCTAAGTCAATGTGATTTAAACTTCATGAGATAGTATTGTTTCAGTCTTTGTTAGCCAGAAGTGCTCTTTGCAGCACCCACAATGTGCCCAGTACTGACTCCTCCTGCAGTTCATACCGAGTTATATATATCTGTAACATATCTTAAGTATGATTATAAATTCTTTTTTATATGATCCATTGTGTTTACTAGTATTGGAACTCCAGGTATCCTTCTTCCACAGTGTCTTGTTTCTACCTGTAAATACTGGTATTTTATGACGGTGTATCTCTATACGTAAGACACTGTAGTCATTGGGTGTATATCTGGTTTTCTTGCATCTGTTTTTTTATATTGTTGGTAATGGGTAATCCCATGTGATGTAAACATAATTTTCAATAATCCAAACAAAAATCCACGAATACAGCAGCACTGCTTCAGATAGATAAAACTTTGATATTGACAAAGAAACAAACCAAAGTAGGTCAGTAAGCGCTCTGACATGGATCCACCATGCTTCCTCAGACCGTCATAACATCACCCACATTGATTTTATTTATTTTTATTTTATTTTACATTTGTTGACCGGGCTATTCTAACTGGATATATGTCCATTTTCAGTAGAGGCCCGAGGAGAAAAGCTTCGAGACAATAACAAGGACAGAAAAACGAAACATTTATACAAATAATCCGCAAGAAATAGCAATTACAAAAAATAATTGTATAGTCCCCAAGGAAAAAAGTTAAATACGAGAATAATTACATGAGTAAACAATCGATTGCCAGCAAAAATAACTTTTTTTTTTTTTTTTTTTTTTTTTTTTTTTTTTTTTTTTGACAGCCAAAAAAAGAAAAAAAAAATCGTTCTAGTTCAGTTTCAGTAAGCATAGAAAATACAAAAATAAAAGTAGCATAGTGGGGAGATACAAAAAAGAGAGCAAGAAGTTTAAACATGCCATATATGGAAGGTAGAGGAGTTTCAGCTACAAGCCGATAAAAGTTTTGGGTTAAATGATTCTATTAGTTTGAAACCGTTTCTTAAAGATAGGAAGCTGATACACTAATTATTTGTTGATTATTTATATATTAAAAGGAAATCTATATATTTTATATAGTTTTTAATACAGATTGCATATTTAAAATAGTACAAGGAAGTTATATATCTATAACAAGTGTTTTATAGTGTGATTTGTATAACTATTTATTTGAAATGTTTTTAACTTTAAGTACTCAGCTTTTTTCTTAGGCTGTAAATGAAGGATGTGGACATTAATTGATAGAAGTTGTTGCTATGACAATTAATTTAATAATTAATAGAACCTGTAGAAGGCTTTTACTTTAAATAGATGATCAATGTGGGTGATGTTATGACAAGTCTGAGGAACCACGGTGGATCCATGTGAAAGCACTTACTGACCTTTTTTTTCTCTGTGTTTTTTGTCAATATCCAAGTTTTATCTAACTGAAGCCGTGCTGCTGTATTCATGGATTTTTGTTTGGATTTTTATGGACTGACACGAAGAGGCTTTATTCCTGAGAGTGACATCTTTTTTTTCATTCATAATTTTCAATAATGGTTTTGTGGCTTATGGTTCTTCGCTACATATTATGTTTGCTGGTTCTCTGCTACATATTATGTTTGCATAATCCGCAATGCAACAGTCTTTTGCCATTAGTGTATGACACCCAGCAACAAGATGTGCAACTGTTTCCAATTCGGTTATACAAAGCTTGCATTTGTATGTTTTTCGCCTATGTTCAGTGGACTTTGTAAACCACTGTGTATGTAGTCCCCTATCCTGGGCCGCCAATATTAACCTTTCGTCTTTTGGTTTAAATGCATTTCTCTGTAACCATTCCTGCATTTAGTCTTGCTAGACATAAGGTTGCTCCAAGGGTTTTCTTTACTTGCAATTATATTTATGCACTTTCCACATGTCGTACCTTCTCACCTGACCCTTCACTTATTATTATTTTTTTTTTTGTGGAAAATTCAGTTGCTGCCTAATTTTTATGCACTTCTGGTTTGATTTCCATTCCCACTTGACACCGATTGTGCTTCTGCTAAACTAAAAAGGAAGCCATCTTAGACTTATTCTCTATGTTTCCAAACTTTTACTATGTTTCGATCTTGTGAGGTTACCCAATATGTATGCAGTCCTATGACTGTAGATCTGTACATGTAATAAATTTTGAGGAGGCCCATATATCATTCCGAATGGGGAATATGTAATCTTGGTCTATACTCATTTGATAAGAATGAAGCAGTTTTTTCTTGTTTTTCCTGTCCAACAGATCCAATACCTTTTGGGGGCAATCACTCCAAAACTAAGTTAGAACAGGAAGAGCAAATTGGTTTATAGCTTGGTCTTTGTTCCCAGATGTCAGAGCTGTTTTCATTTTAATTTTAGCCTTCTAAAATATTCCTTAAGTTTTATTCAGATTTGTTCATGTTTTATTGTTGATCTTTCCATCGATTCCCAAATTGTCCCAGAATTATTTACTTGGTGCTGCAGCTTTCTTGCTTTAAAGGTTGCTTTTGCACATTTATCAAGACCAAATGACATTCTTGCATAATTCAAGAAAAGTTTGACAACTTGTAGTTGTGCTTTCAGTTCCTCATTTGACTAACTATATAGTTTTAAATCATCTGCTAAAAGAGAAGTCTTTACTCTTTGTTGTTTTCTGGGAGCCAGATTGTAGCCATGACCTAATCTGTTAAGGAGACAGCTTAATGGGTTAAGGGCAAGACAAAAAAGCAGCGGTGACAAAGAATCTGGCTGCATAGGTTGGGAGGTGATCACTGAGACAGTCGAACATTTTACCTGTGGTGGTCTGTTTGCTAAGGTCTGATACAGAATCCAGTTTTAATAGGGAATTTGATGTGTTGCTATAATGTGTGGGGTTATTTAATTAGTTGTGTGAAATCAAATAAGTTCACAGTAGATGTAGGGGAGTTAGAGTTTGTCCAACCAACTGACCTTCTTATCAATAAGTAGTTCTATTTCTTGTGGAATTGTAATGGATATCCAATGTAGGATATATTCCAGTATAGATGAATTATGATCAGGAGGGATGTAAAGAACAGTAATGCATATTTATTTATAATTGTTCATTTTCAGAAAGTAATGAGCTCTGATTTGAATTTTAGTATTTTTTTTCTAAGTCGAAATTTTGTTAAGGAAATCCACCACCTTTTCTCTTTTATACAGTCATTATGGATGATATAATAGCTGGAAAGTGTAATATTAGAGTAGTTTATGCTGGGTTTAAGCCAAGTTTCAATTACAGTGAATATCAGGCTTATGTTGGGTAATCCAGTTATGTAGTTTCATTTCTTATGCTTCTAACATTTATGGCAGCAAAAGTTAGATTACTGGGGTTGGGGGTTGAAAATTGTGGGGTTAAAGCATGTTGACGTGAATTGTTTTGATCATTGTGATGCGTGGGCCATGATTAGGTTGAATGTCTCCTAGAAGGATTTTAGGATATTTAGGAATTATTGATGCTTGTTTTTTGAAAAGTATTTTTCTACTTAATTTAGTTGTGGTTTGAGTTGAAATGAAGTTAATCTTACTATATTTGGAGTAAGGATGGGAGGCATCATTTAATAGGTTTAGTGCGATAGTGTGGAGAATATAGGGAGGAAGTATGAATAGGTGGTTGGGACAGAGTTGGAGGTATGTTGAGAGCTATTCTAGAGTTGTAATGGGATAAAAGATGGCCCAATAGCAGGAAAATGGAGAATAAGCTGAGTAACAGCATGATTAAGTAAAGGGACCTAAATGTTATAGTTGGCAGGCAGTGGGGAAGTAGGGGTCAAGAAGGAATAAGAAGTTGCAGAGGAGAAGGATATTTATTGGAGGTGTAGTCTGAAAGCTGTTAGAAGGTAGGTAGGATAGAAGTATTTTCTATGAAGGAAGAGAGTTCGGTTGTCCTAGTATCTTCTCTGAAATATAAGGAATGGGAGGGTTAAAAGGCTGGAGTACGAGAATGTAAGTAAAATAGGAAGAAGTAAGGGTTTATCTGGGAAAAGTAGAAGATACAATGTAGAATAGATAGGTGCTGTTAGGGAGGGGTGTTTTTATGAATGTATATAGACCAATGCAGTATAGGAGGGAGAAAGGTAGTTGGGAATGGAGCTAAAAAGATTAAATGGAAGTTGGGAATTAGGTAAAAAGAAACAGTGGCATTTGTATGATAGTAGCGAGGTTGTTTGGGAGGGTTGCGGAATAGAAGTCAGAAGTGTGTGTGTGTGTTTGTAGGAAGTTTAATAGTAGAGGGAGTGGGTCAAAATTAGGAGTAGGGTAAGTGCATCAGGATTTCTACTCTCAGACTAAATTATAAGAGTAATCAGTTTATAGCCAATTAAAAGCAGTTAGCAAACAGGTACCAAGTAGAACATGTTTTCTTCCTTTTCCTGAATGCAGAAACCTGTTACCCAGGAAGACTAAGTAACTGGCATATACAGTGTAAACTGTTGGTCATGTGAAAAGACAGTAGCTGACTTAGTAAGTGGTCTTTAAAGTACAAGGACAACTCTGTCGGAGGAGATGTTAAAAACTAATTTCCATCTTTGGTAGGTATGTATTTGACTAGATGAAGTTAATGCATAGCAAGGTCCTAAAAGTTAAATTTTCTTACATTGTACAAAGACAGAATTCTCAGGGAAAATGTTTGAATTCTCAGTGAAATGCCCTTGTGGCAGAGCTTCTGCAGTACTAGGAGGTTGGTGATTTGAAAGATGAGATGATGAAAATCCTTATCTTGAAAATCTCTTGAGGATACATTTGTTTAATGTTTCTCTCTAGGGTGACTGAAGAGTTCTGCTGCCATTAACATATGAATTTTCCCACCTCTATGCCACTACACTGCTTTCAGTTTTCCTCTGAATTTTTAGTTTCTCCTTTATACCTGACTTTTTCCTTTTCCTTGCCTACCTTTTACATGTTTTAGCATCTTCAGCTAGCTATTTCAGTTAGAAAATTTACAGTGATTTTCTAGTTTTTGCTAATTTAAAAAAATTACTGCTTAGACCTTTTTTAGCTCCTTAAACTGCTACTGCCATCTTTAACTCTTCTTGCTTATACTTGTACTCTTAGCTTTTGATTATTGGTTGCTGTCTTTTTTTTTTTAACATGCTATTTGTATTTGGAATGTTCAATAAAATGTGTTTGAGAGCTGGTCAGAATTCCTGAAAATACTTGATAGGGTGTTTTAGTTAACATTTTTTGGGGGTGCATAGAAGGTAGAGATAGGGGCCCCATTCCAGTTTGTCATTTCAGAGTTACTGTCTGTGAAGATTGGGGGAAGATGGGTGAAGGCTGCCAGCCTAGCCAGATAGAATTTTGGAGATAATTCTGTCCTCTGTAAATATTTATGTAAATCACAGGCTTGTTGTCTTAAATAGTAAAAATAGTGTTACATGGGGAACTGGAAAATAATGTAGCAGTGCACTCTACTGACCAAGTAAAGCATGTTGTGACCCTTTGATGTTAAAACTCGGAGCAAGTAAGTCTAGTGAGGCATCCTGCCTATTGTTTTAAGGCCAGAGTTAATGGCCAGAATTTGCATGCATAAATGTCCTTTATTGGTCTTGTTTCTGCCCAGAGGTGAAGAATGTAAATGTAGTTTGTTAGCCTGGGAACCCAGGGAAGTGTGAAGAATGATGTAATGTGAACCAGGAATGTGATTTTAAAAAGAGAGAGAATCAGAGAGCATTAAGCATTTTTGTCTTGACCATCCAACTCACCAGCACTGTCTTGCTCTATATGTAAGTTTATCGTAGACTTGTGTTCTCTTAGAAATAACTAGAAACTTTAGACTGTTTTTCTGTGATGTCAGAACTGTACTGAATTATTTTAAGTATTTCTCTGTGATCTCTGAACTCTTGACTAGCACTGTGTAGTTAAAAGTATTGTCTTGTGTTTTGACTGTTTGTTAAATATTTTTAAACCTTTTCAACTGTGGCTGTTTTTGTAGAGATAATTTAAGCACTTTAGAGTACTTGCATGCCTTTGGTAAAATTGTACAAAGCCACTCCGATAGCTTTATCTCTGGGCTATACTACGAATTGGATAATATTGCACAGTAATAATTGGATACCCTTTTAAGGGCCTTTGAGTAGCTGATAAATATTAGTGGGTGGTGGCAGGTGGTACTACCGTATAGTCTGGGAAAAGAGGGCACAGCTGGAAAACTTGTGCCAGCCTTCCCCAGGAGTGTCTGTGTGGTAATCTAAACACTTCTGTGTGTGTGTGTGTGTGTGTGTGTGTGTGTGTGTGTGTGTGTGTGTGTGTGTCAGCTACTTGGGCAGGGCCATGAAGCACTGGTTAGACAGAGAGGGCGCTGGAGGTTTTAGCTTGTCCACTAGGCTGAGATCTGGACTTTATAGCTGTGCCAGTGGGGAGTTTTATTGGGGACCTGGAGAGCAAGTAAGCGACCAGCCCCGGACTGACTGTGATCTCTGTGTGCTCTTAAGGGAAATTGCACTTTACTGTGTGTATTTGTTATCCTTTCCTTCTATATGAGATGCCCCTCACTGGTGTTAGTGATGAGGATTGAGGCTCCTTGATTACTGGGCCAGTGCATGGGCATCACATATTAATTGTTTGGCAGTGGTGGGATATCCACACCACATATTAATTGGTTGGGAAATACTAATTGGCTTGTAGTGGTGTGGGTAGAGTGAATTCCTGTAGCTGGTGTACAGTGAGCTCTGAAGGTGTTTTGTACTCTAAATCAGCCATGCAGTGAATACTCAGAGTTCAGATCACAATTGTTTTATTTTTTTTATTAGCTTAGTTAGTTAGGGTGAGCAGGCAACATGTCATCAGAGGAGTGTGGAAAGCTGACAGAGCCACCTGGCAGAGATGTGCCAGGCTAGGGGACTGGTGCATGGAAACCTGACTATAAGGCAGACCTGGTTACAGCTGTATCAGAAAACAGCAGCCAGGAGGACCATCAGACTGGCAGAGGATATATAATACCCTTGGAGAATGGACAGCTCAACCTTTCTGCAGAGGACTTAAAAATCACAGACTTGAGTTGGAGGCCAGGTGTGTAGAAATAGAAGCAGCTGAGTTGGAGGCCAGGTGTGTAGAAATAGAAGCAGCTGAGACTGAGACATCTAGAGAGTGAGGACAATGAGAAACTGATGTTTGCAGGCTGAGGAGAATAAGAAACTGCTATGCCTAGAAGCTGAGGAAAAGGAGAGGCAGAGGCAGCATGAGAAAGAGATGCTGACTCTTCGCCAGAGTCATGGAGGTAATGGGGAAGGGAGTAACTGGACCCCAGAAGCACAAAAGGTCAGTAAATTTCTTCTGCAGTTTAAAGAGAGGGATAATTTTGATAGTTTCATTCATATGTTTGAGAGGGTATGCAAACAGTATGGTGTTGACCAAAGGCTCTGGGTGCGGTTCCTGACCTCCTTACTCCATGGTAAAGCTGTAACTGTTTTGTCAAAAATGTCTGTTGCATGTTTTGATTATACTGCTGTTAAAAACCACTTGTTGGAATTGTTTAAGCTAACGCCTGAAACGTATAGGAAAAAGTTTCATGAGCACAGACGCAAGGCAGATGAAAGTGTGTATGAATATGTTGCTGAACTGAGCACTTATTTCCATAGGTAGGTGAGTGATGTCAGGTCACCACTTTTGAAGGGCTGGCAGACCTTTTGGTGAGGGAACAAGCTCTTAGCACTTTGCCTGAGGACATGAGAATCTGGTTAACTGATAGACAATGTGCTACTTCAGATGAGTTGGGAAGAATGGAGACCTATACCTGGCAAGCAGGGCAGCCCTGTACAGTAAAGGGACCTTCAGTACTGCTCATGGGTCTAAAGGAACCCATGGTGGGCAGCACAGACTGCCCCAGCAGAATCTGCCAGCAGCAGGGGAAGCCACTACTCCAGGTACACATCCAGGAGCTAGGGTTAAATGTTTTGAGTGCAACCAGTGGGGCCATGTGGCATACAGGTGTCCTCGGAGGCAAGGTGGGAACAAAAGGTGAGGGAGCCAGTATGGAACAACAAGGGTACCAAATTACCACCAGAGGTTATATCCTATTGTAGTGAATGGCAAAGAGTCCATTGCCAAGAGAGACACCGCCTCTGATATAACCATTGTAAAGCCTGCAATAGTTAGAAGAGCATTACTTGCCTGGACAGTCTACTCCAGTCAGCGCTTTAGGAGGGATCCCATTCCAAATACCTTTAGCTAGGGTTCACCTGGATAGGGAGGGTGGAAAAGGAAGCCAGTAAGTAGGTGTGTTTGAGGATATATTTGCAGATGTCCTGATAGCAAATGATTTTGATAGTGCAGTACCCGGTGCTTGTGCAGTTACACAGTCAAGCTTGGAGACAAGCAGGTAAGTCTGGTAGCCTGGGAGAGACCTAGGCAGATTGCATACTTGCAGCCAGGACTGGTGAGGTGGTTACTTCAGGGAGGGAGCTACCTTGTAGTACTGAGACTGAAGGTGAGCCACAGCTGCTTGGGAGTGTTGATGGTCCCTTGGACAGAGTGACTGCAAAGGTAGAGGTGAGTAGTAGTACCCAGGCTGACAGTGAGGCACCACTGTCAGAGGTTGCCAGACTTCCTGTGGAAGGGGTGTTGGGAAGGGTTACAAGGAGAGAGTTGAGACAGGCTCAGCTCTCAGACCTTGCATTGCAAGGCCTGAGGCAGGTAGCTAGGGAGGCACCTGATTCTCAAGGGAAGGGGGAATCTGTATACTGGGACAAAAGGTTACTATACGGAGAGTGGATCCCTGAGGGAGGGTTAGAAGATGAGAGAGTGCAGCAGTCGGTAGTGCTTAGAGCCTAACATCTGGCGCTTATAGCCATAACCCATGATATTCCTTTTGCAGGTCATATGGGCATAAAACGTATGAAGAGGCGTATTATGCAGAACTTCTATTGGCCTGGAATTTCCAGAGATGTAACAGGGTACAGCAAGACCTGTGAGCAGTGCCAAATGGTAGGCAAGGCAGGAGACAAGGTGAGAGCTCCTTTGATGCCTTTCCCTGTGATTGAGAAGCCATTTCAGAGGGTAGCTATGGATATTGTGGGACCTCTGACTTCCCCAAGTTCCACGGGGGAAAAAGTATATCCTAGTGGTAGTGGATTATGCTACACTATACCCTGAGGCGGTGGCTTTGGCCTCCATTGAGGCAGAGAAGCTGGCAAATGCTTTTAGAGATTTTCAAAAGGGTAGGTTTCCCAAAAGAAAATGCTGACTGACAGAGGTGCCAATTTCATGTCAGACCTGCTGGCTTGTCTGTGGAAGTCCTGTGGGGTGAAGCACATGAGGACCACCCCCTACCATCCCCGGGCTAATGGTCTTGTTGAGAGGTTAAACTCTACAATTATGTCCATGCTACAGGCATTTGCAGATCCGTTTAGGAGGGAGTGGGACAAATATTTGCCCATCTGTTTGATTACAGAGAAGTTCCCCAGGAATCCACAGGTTTTTCACCCTTTGAGTTGCTGTATGGGCATAGGGTGGGGAACCTCTAGATTTAATTCGGGATGAGTGGGAAGGTGAGTGCGAGTCTCACAAGGAGGCTGTTGTGGCATACATCCTAAACCTCAGGGCAAGGCTCGGGGAACTCATGGACTTGGCCCAGGAGAAACTGGAAGAAGCCCAACAACAGAAAAAGGTGTGGTATGACAGGAATGCTTGAGCTACATTACCTGCTGCCCCACAGCATACTCTGGTTCTCATTCCTGTCAGATGCAACAAACTGCAAGCAGCTTGGGAGGGACCCTATAAGGTGGTAAGAAAGGTAAGTGATGTTAACTACATGGTGGAACTGCTAGGCAGAAGGCAGGGGCACAAATTGTACCATGTTAACATAATGAAACCTTATGATAGGGAGGCCCTTGTGCTGAGCATTTGCAATGGCTTGCAGGAGGAGTCTGAGGGAGATTTGGGGACTGATCTTGTCAGTGAGGCTCGGGCTGGCACTTCAGTGGAAGGGGTAGCAATGTCCCAGCAGTGGAAGGGGTAGCAATGTCCCAGCAGCTATCTCCTACCCAGGTTCGAGAAATCCGAGCAGTGTTGCAGGAATTTGAGGACATGCTCACTGGGAAACCAGGGTGCACCCACTTGGGGCCACACCAGGTGGATACAGGACCCCAAAGGCCTATTAGGCAGGCCCCTTGTAGAGTGCCTGAGAGAGTCAAGCAGACTCTGAGGGAGGAGGTACAGGAGATGTTGGAACTAGGGGTGATTCAAGAGTCCAACAGTCCCTGAGCCTCCCCAGTGGTGCTGGTGCCAAAGAAGGATGGCAGCACCAGGTTCTGTGTGGACTACAGGAAATTAAATAGTCACACAGAGTCAGATGCTTACCTCATGCCTAGGACAGATGAGGCCCTAGAGCAACTGGGTGGGGCTGTGTATCTTACAACCATTGATCTTACCAAGGGTTACTGGTAGGTGCCTTTGACTCCCAATGCTAGAGAGAAGTCAGCCTTTGTGACTCCTTTTGGCTTGTATGAGTTCACAAAGATGCCTTTTGGGATGAAGAATGCCCCAGCGACTTTCCAGAGGCTGGTAGATCATATCCTAGCAAGAGCAGGAGGGTTTGCAGTGGAATTAGCAATGCCAATGCAGATGGGCTCTCAAGACAGGGAATGGGGTAAGGTATACTCATAGACCTAACTCCCTCAAGCAGCGTTTCTCAAGGGTCACTTGAAAAACTAGCTTGAGTTTTCCGTGGGGGGGGTATGTGAAGATTGGGTGAAGGCTGCCAGCCTAGCCAGATAGAATTTTGAAGAGAATTCTGTCATCTGTAAATATTTAATGTAAACCACAGGCTTGTCTTAAATGGTAAAAATAGTGTTACATGTGGAACTGGAAAATAATGCAACAGTGCACTTTACTGACCAAGTAAAGCATGTTGTGACCCTTTGATGTTAAAACTCTGAGCCAGTAAGTCTAGAGTGAAGCATTCTGCCTATTGTGGCAACTGACGTGATCCCTGGGGTGAATTTCCTTTCTCCCATCCAATCGTCAAGGTTCCTTTTGAAGAGGGCCAAAGAGGCACTCTGCTTGACATGTATGGACAATCTATTCCAGAGTCTGGGGAGTCTCTGGGTCAGGAACCTATCCGTCCAGCATGTTTTGTTTCTTGTGATGACAAGGTTTAGATCCCTGGAGCGTGTGGCCTGAGGGATTGGGATTTCTTTAAGTGTAGCATGTCCAACAGCTCTGGGTTTGACATGGCCTTGTATGTTAAGCAGAGATCGCCTCTGAGTAGACGATATGCGACAGAGTATAGCTGGAGTTTTTTAAGGCGGTCAGCATAGGGCATCTGCTTTAGGCCTGTGATTCTTTTAGTGAGGTATTTCTGCGGCCTTTCCAGTTGTTGCAGTTGTCATGAGAGGTACATTCCAAACAGGGTGTTGTATTCTATAATGGTTCTAATGAGGGATCAGTAGAGTGGGACAATTACCTCCTTTTTTCTGGATGAAAAGTCCTTAGTGATGAGGTGTGCCACATAGAAGGATTTCCTGACTGTTGTGGCGATGTGGTTATCGAAGGTGAGACCACTGTCCACCTGTGTCCCTAAGTCTCTTATCAAACTTTCTGGTATTTAGTGTACTGCCACCTATGTGGTAATTCACCGGTACATGTTTTTTGCCAAAAGGGATAACTATACAATATTCATTAGTGGTGCATGCGTAAATGTCCTTTATTGCTCTGGTTTCTGCCCAGAGGTGAAGAATGTAAATTTAGTTTCTGTTAGCCTGGGAACCCAGGGAAGTGTGAAGAATGATATAATGTGAACCAGGAATGTGATTTTAAAAAGAGAGAGAATTAGAAAGCATTAAGCATTTTGTCTTGACCATCCAACTCACCAGCACTGTATTGATCTATATGTAAGATTATCTTAGACTTGTGTTTTCTCTTCGAAATAGCTAGAAACTAGAATAATTAGACTGTGTTTTTCTGTGATGTCAGAACTGTACTACTGAATTATTTTAAATATTTCTGTGATCTCTGAACTCTTGACTAGCACTGTGTAGTAAAAAGTATTGTCTTCTGTTTTGACTGTTATTAAATATTTTTTAAACTCTTTCAACTGTGGCTGTTTTTGTAGAGATAATTTAAGCTTTTTAGAGTACTTGCATGCCTTTGGTAAAATTGTACAAAGCCACTCCAATAGCTTTATCCCTGGGCTATACTATGAATTGGATAATAATATTGCACAGTAACAATTGGACACCCTTTTAAGGGCCTTTGAGTAGCTGATAAATATTAGTGGGTGGTGGCAGCTGGTACTACCGTATAGTCCTGGAGAACCTGTGCCAGCCTTCCCCAGGAGTGTCTGTGTGGTTATATAAACTCTTCTCAAAGTGTGTGTCAGCTACTTGGGCAGGGACACGAAGCACTGGTTGGACAGAGTGGGTGCTGGAGGTTTTAGCCTGCCCACTAGGCTGAGATCTGGACCCTATAGCTGTGCCAGTGGGGAGTCTTACTGGGGACCTGGAGAGCAAGGGAGCAACCAGCCCTGGACTGACTGTGATCTCTGTGTGTTTGTAAGGGAAATTGCACTTTACTGTGTGTATTTGTTATCCTTTCCTCCTCTATGAGACTCCACTCACTGGTGTTAGTGGTGAGGATTGAGGCTCATTGATTGCTGGGCCAGTGCATGGGCATCACACTGTCTACAGAAGGAGGTACTCTGATTATACAAAATTATTATCAAAATCCTCAGTCTTTCTGGTAAGGCCTATTTGGCAGTTGAGCCACTGACTTACATGGACAATACAGTTTTTGTCCTGGTTGTGGAACAGTGGATCAGGGCAGAATTATTATAATCCACGGAGGTGTGAGGGTGAGAGCTCACCACTAACTCTTAGTCCCGACTGTTGCTTCAGAACTTTGAATGCACTGCTGCCATCCTCTATACCATATAGCTGTTTACCTCATAAACATGAGGTATAGGGATTCATTCTATCAGAGTCCCACATCCATCACCAGATTTACCAGCATTTCCTGTTTACAGTTTCAAGTTGGGCTGGAGCAGATCCGGAGGACGTCCTGGAGGGGTCATGCCATTAACCTTCAGTTGGGTTATTGTATTTTGTGGTCTATCCCATTAACACCCCCCCCTCGTGGTTTTATTTGAGAGGGAATGCACGCAATGGGGATATGTACTGTATTGCCTGCCACCACAGCACCTTAGCCAGGTACCCCCCCCCCAACTAACATGTCCTCAGTTACCACCAGCGATCATCACAAGGGGCACCCGCATGACTGTTCTCCCCTTCTGTGATGGGAGTGTCCATCCCTCCTTTTTTCAGTGCCTCAGAAGCCTGGGTCACCTGGGGCATAGGGTTTTATTTCTATGTCATGACACCTGCAGCATTTTGCACCTTTATAGTGCCATGAGCAATGTTCCAAGTAGAACAGGGAGATGGAGGCATACAGTAAGTTGATACTGTCTTCCTTCAGTTTGGTAGCAATGCATCTAAAGAGCATAGAGTATAACAAATGGTGTGCCCTGCATTTTAGTAGCTGATGTCCTTCAAGGATGCATCTGCAGTCATAACATATGGGTTGTCCTGCCTCAGGCAGCCCTTCGGTCGGCCGGATTCCAAAGTCTGGGTCTGGCCTCAGCTGATGTCGCACCTTCCCCGACGTCAGAGCGTCTGGGGTATAAAAGCATCAGCCGACGCCATTTTCCTTGGTCTTTCTTGCCGCGCGGTGCCCGAAGCAGAAGCTGTTCGCAAGTGCCGGTCGGTCAGATCCAGTGATTTCAGCTACCGAAGACTTTGAAAAAGCTAAGTACCCCGTTGGGGACTCTTTCTTGCCTCGGCCGATGTCAGATAAAGTAAATAATTGTTTAACTTGTGGGAAACAAATACCTCATAAGGATTTCCATTACTACTGCCTTCCTTGCTTAGGCCCAGACAACGACGTATCGTCCTGTTCAGCCTGTGCTTCCTTCAACCGACGAACTCTTAGACGTCAGTCGGAGTTTGCAGAGGAATTTTTTCGGGCTAGTTTTGCATATAAAATGCCGTCGGAGACTCCGACATCACATTTGGTGAAAAAACGGAAGGACAAGGACCGACACTCGCGGCCCGCGGTTTCGGCTGAAACCACGATAAGGCCTACCGCGAGTGTCTCTGTTTCGGCCGAAACAGAGTCCTCGGAGATTCCTTCATCTGAATCCACTCAACCGACCACCGCGGCCCAGGAGGCCCCGGCTGAGTCAGCTACCTACTGAAACCAGTGTCCAGGATATGTCCGACACCATACCTTTGGACATATCTACTCCTGCTCGTGGGGCAGCTAGGCCCCCTGCTTCCATGTCCATTAAGGCCTTTTCTAGGGCTAAAGCTGCTAAAGTTTCTAAAGCTTTGCCTCCCAAGACTATCTCCCAGAGGCCTTCCTCTAGTTCTCAGATCCTCGGCCTTGCAGAGGACCTTATTTCTTTAATAAGAGGTTCACAACCTAACCCGGACAGGGCCTCTCACCCTCCATCAGACAAAAGGCCCAGGACTGAGCCTTCTGACCCACACTCTTCAGATGAGTCCACGGATGGTTCTGAGTTGTCAGACCACCAGGAGGAGGCTTATTCGCCCTATGAGGATTCTGATGCTGAAGAATCTATCCCTTCGGCCTCCCCTCCTGAAGAGTTTTCCTTTGGTGAGACTCTACACTCCATGAGAGAGCATTTTCATTGGCAAGGTCAGGAATTCTCTGATTCTAGAAAAAGATTAAGGACCTTTTTACATTTGCCTCCGCATAGGCCCTTAGCTATACCTCCTGTTTTGAATGTAATTGATGATGTGTACAATGATGTCAGTACAGCCCCTGATACTCTCCCCCCGGCCCCTGCCAAACCCGATAGATACTACAGGGTCCCGGATTCTCATTTCCATCTGTATAAAGAACATTCTGCAGACCCAGAAACTATTACTCTGGGCCCTAAAGGGGTTGCGGCTGCCACTGCCAAAAATCCTCTACCTTCTGAAAGAGAGTCTAGAGCTTTAGAGAGATGGGGAAAGAAGGTATATACTTCTGCAACTCTTTCCGTCAGGGCACTAAATTGTCAATTTCATATGGTACAGTAGCAAGAGTATTTGTTAGATGAACTGAACAAGAAGCTTTCTTCTCCTGAGCCCCTTGACCGTAAATCCCTTCAGGATTTGGTACACAACTCACAGCAGGTTAGTAATCATTTCTTAAAGTGTGGTTATGATGCATTGGAGGCTTCATTTAGGTCAGCTATGACTGGGGCAGTTATTCGTAGGCATGCCTGGCTGAAGGAACAATCTTTGCCAGACCATGTTAAAGCTAAACTCCTGGATGCTCCAATGGAGAAACAAAATTTATTTGGCTCCTCTGCTCAGGAGGTCTTAAAGTATGAAGAAAAGGCAAAATCTGTGCAAACTGTGCAAACAGTTAAGGATTTCCTACAAGTCCAACCACCGAGATTCAGCAGAAACTGGTCTACTAAGAATTGGTCCTTTCCAGACTCGGACAGAGCCCAGAGAGGCAGGAACAGACGCCCCAGAGGCAGAGGCCAATCTAGGGGCTCTTACAGAGGCCGTCAGGGGCAGCCTGCCAACCAGAGAGGTAGTGCAACAGCAGCAGCAACAACAACTACTACACCAGGACAGGCTCAATGACTTTACTCTGATTCCGCCCACCAGGGCTCAACTGGAATCACCATTGGGCAGAAAGCTTGCTTTATTCTCAAAAAATTGGCATTATATTACAAGGGACACATGGACACTGCAAATAATAGACAAAGGATACAGGTTCCACTTCCACACTTTGCCAAAAAGAAACGGAATGCCAAACCTACCACCAAATCAGAGGGCAGAGGCTTTAAAGCAGATCAACAACTTACTTCAAATGAAAGCTATAGAAAAGGTACCACTTTCAGAACAAGGCCAAGGATTTTACTCCAGACTATTCCTTGTACCAAGAAAAGAAAGTCAATGGAGGCCTATTCTCAACCTGTCCGCACTGAATACTTACCTCATTGTGCCAAAATTCAAGATGCTGACCCTACAGCAACTTCTTCCCATGTTGGGCAAGGAGTCTTGGCTGGTGACTCTAGATCTCAAGGAGGCATACCTGCACGTCCCTATTCGACCAAACTGCAGAAGACACCTCAGATTTCTTGCAGGATCAGAGCATTATCAATTCTCAGCATTGCCCTTTGGCTTATCTACTGCCTCCAGAGTATTCACGAAATGCCTGGCATCAGTAATTGCACACTGCAGACTTCAGGGGATTCAAATCTACCCTTATCTGGACAACTGCCTTATACAAGCGGACAACAAGGTAAATTTGATAAAAGACTTTGCCTATGCCATCCACCTACTACAGGCATTGGGATACACAGTCAACATCCAAAAATCAAGACTGGTTCCATCCCAAAGGATAACCTTTCTGGGTGCGGATCTAGACACAACCACCCAAATGGCCTTTCTCACAGAAGAAAAACAAAAACAACTTCCAGATTACTAAATGAATCTGACAAGACAAGCTCAGCTTACTGCAAGGAAAATCCTGCAGGCCCTGGGTTACATGGCATCCTGCATAATTCTGATACCACAGGCCAGGCTGCATATGAGAAAATTACAATGGTATCTAAGGAGTGTATGGTCTCAACACAGTCACAGTTTGGAAACTTTGATACCAATCATTCCTTGCCTTCAAAAGGAATTCCTGTGGTGGGCTCAGGCCTGCCAGTCCAACAGAGGGTTGCCTTTCAACAAACCAAAAACAAAACAAACCATCACCACGGACGCTTCAGACCGAGGATGGGGAGCACACATGGAGGGCAAATGTATCCAAGGCCTATGGTCTCAAGGACAGCTACACATGCACATAAACCAAAAGGAAATGCTGGCAGTGATGCATGCAATCGAGGCTTTCAAACCCTTCCTCCATCAAGGCCACCTGTTAATAAGGACAGACAACACCACAGTCATGTGGTACATAAACAAGCAGGGAGGCACACACTCCTACCCTCTGTGCCGGCTGGCTATGAATCTATGGGAGCTATGCCTGAAACTCAATATCCAACTGCAGTCCCAGTTCGTGCCAGGAAAGGAAAATACACTGGCAGACAGCTTAAGCAGAACTACCATGAATGCACACGAAAGGATGCTGCACCCAGACATCTTCCAACTCATAACAAAGGCATGGGGAACGCCAGAGATAGATCTGTTCGCCTCCCCCCTCAACCATCAACTGAAGACATTCTGCTCAAGGACATTCCACCCACAAGCATGGAGGGTGGACTCTCTCTCTTTCAGCTGGAAAGCTCTAAAAGTATATGCCTTCCCACCTCTCCCTTTAATGTACAAGGTTCTACTGAAGATCAGGGAGGAACAGCCAAGAGTGATTCTGATAGCTCCAGATTGGCCAAGACAACACTGGTATCCACTATTGAGGAGCATGTCACAGGCAAAACCATGGCCTCTCCCCCTATGGCCTCTTCTTCTGACGCAGAACAATTTCAAGATCATGCATCCCAACTTAAAAACATTGCAGCTAACTGCCTGGAAAATCCCTTAAATCCAAAACAAAATGTTTTATCACAGAGAGTGAAGGACATTATCATGGAAGCTCGCCGGCCTTCCACAAGGAAGACCTACTACTCAGCTAAATGGAAAAGATTTTTCATTTGGAGCACATCAAAAGGCTTAGATGTGACAGTGGCAAGCATGACACATATTCTGGAATACTTAGCAGAACTGTTCCACAATGGCCTTTCCTATTCTTCCATTAAGATTCATGCCTCAGCAATTTCAGCAGAATACAATGTGGACCCACCTATCTTCTCACACCCTCTCCTCAAGCAATTTCTGAGGGGGATCAAAAAATATCAAACCTCCAAGAAAACCCCCTTTACCTGCTTGGGATCTCAACTTTGTCTTGGAGAAACTAACACTTCCGCCCTTTGAACCAGCAGCATCAGCGGATCTACAGTTTCTGTCTTGGAAAACTGCATTCCTTCTGGCAATAACTTCAGCAAGAAGAGTATCTGAGTTACAAGCGTTAATGGCAGTACAGCCATTTCTTATCTTCCATCAGGACAGAGTTACACTAAGAACTAATCCTACTTTTGTGCCAAAGGTGGTATCTAGGGTATCCTTGAACCAAGCTATTCACTTGCCTACGTTCTTCCCAACTCCACAGAATAGAGGGGAAAAACTTCTGCACACCCTGGATATACACAGACAACTACGCTACTACTTGGACAGAACTAAAAGTAGCAGAAAAACTGACCAACTATTTGTAGCATATGCTGCTGGGGTGCAAGGAAAAGCAATTTCCAAATGGAAAATTTCAAAATGGATAGGAAATTGCATTTGATTTTGTTACTCCTTTCATGGAAAGTCAGTTCCTGCAAACATTAGGCCTCATTCCACAAGGGCCACGGCCACCACTACAGCCTTCCTATGAGGGGTGGCTACCAAGGACATTTTAGAAGCTGCTACTTGGAGCTCCGTGCATACATTTACCAAACATTACAATCTACCTTTATACTCCAGATCCATGGCAGGCTTTGCTACTGCAGTCCTGCAGGGGATCTTAACTACACCATCTTTTTCTTAGTACCTCCTCCCCCAGATTGGCTATGGTATTCTACCCATATGTTATGACTGCAGATGCATCCTTGAAGGACATAGTACAGTTCTGTACCTACCATAAATGTAGATGTCCGATAGGTATGCATCTGCAGTCAGGTTTACCCTCCCTCCTACCCCTCTGTGGTATTCCTAGGTTGTTTACCCCTCTTTTAGCTAGCTGGGGGAAATCTATTATGGTGTATTTGTTTGTAAATACATGTATGTATGTGTGTGTGTGTGTGTGTGTGTGTGTGTGTGTATATGTATGTATGTATGTATGTAGTATGTATATGTATGTATATGTATATGTATATGTATATGTATATAATTTTGCAAATATTTGGAATTCCATTGCATTTATCCAAATTTAGCCTTCCTAGAGGGCACCTGGCATCTGGGGCAAGAAAAACTGAGGAAAATGGCGTCGGCTGATGCTTTTATACCCCAGACGCTCTGTTGTCGGGGAAGGTGCGACATCAGCCGAGGCCAGACCCAGACTTTGGAATCCGGCCGACCGAAGGGCTGCCTGAGGCAGGACAACCCATATGTTATGACTGCAGATGCATACCTATCGGACATCTACATTTATGGTAGGTACAAAACTGTACTTTTGTTAATTTCAGGTGCATGTCCTCCAAGATTTGTTCTGGCTGACATCACAAATTTAAGAGATCCTGCCATATCATGGGCTCCTGTTTGTATGTCTGGACCACTGATTTTGTTCTGAAAAATTAAGAAATAACCTTAGTGAATTTCACCCAGAACCTAACTCTTCTAGCTATACTTAATAAGTTATAGTGTCTGAAAGATGACAAGCAGCCACCTTCTCACTCTTAGCAGCAAGTTCATAGGTAGTTAGTAAGCTTGCTGTCCAGTGGACCATTGGGGTGCCTAGCCAAGTTACTACTTGTCCCCAAGCACTGTCTGATTTAGTGACTTGCTCAAGTCACACAGAAGGCAGATGAGGCCTGAGGGGTCAAACCTTGTGCTACAGGAACTATGACTTGCAGCCTTAATCTTGTTCACTAACTGCCAGCCTCTTCTCCAGATTAGTACAGTTCTGAGACTTTTCAGAACTCAGATGTTTGCATGCCTCCTCTGCATTTGCACATGATCACATCATGCACCAAACCAGCAGGATATGCCAATCCTGTCTGCAGTTCTTTTCTTTTCTGCTAATCACAGCGTGAATTGGATTGCTAATGCATGAAATTGAAAACTTCCTACATTCACTGCCTTAATTGCTTAGAACTTCTGAGTGTCACTGTAGTTGTCAGATCACAAGCCATGGCTGGCTGATCTGCATGGGGGAGGTGCATATTGTAAAGAACGGTCACAGATAACTCATTCACCCATAGAAGAAAGTATAAGAATCTCAAGGGATATACCACCTAGCAAATGATGGAATCCTTGGTTGTACAGCATGGTCTCGTCACACAGGTGGAAGAAAGCAAAGGCTCACTAGTTCTAACAATTGCTAAAGACATCAGCTTCATATTCCACCCATTAAATCACATGTGGCTTATCTCATGCTAGCCAGTATCCCTTAGCTGTGAAGAAATCATTTGCTTCCATTGATTGATAAAAAGAACAGGAGAGGTGCCCAATTTGCATCCATTTTGTGGGGTTTGCTTCCACCTTTGGGGGAGAGGGTCCATCCCAGAGTATAAGCACCAACTTTTCCTGCTTGAGTATTTGGGACATGTTCTCAGCCAGTCAGTCCAGTTGAAGCAAATCTCTGCTGGAACTCTGGTTGGGGATTTGTTGATGAAGACTGGCTGGCAAGATTAGAGGAGAGACTTGGATGGCATCTTGTGTCAAGTAAGATGGTCCCAATCTTCCTCCTCCCACTTTAGATATGTAATCAGACCCATCTTCACAGGAACAGAACTGTGTGACTACACAAGGCTCCACAGACAGGCCTCGTGCCCAGGTGTGAACCCTAGCATGTGTGCTTTAGGTGACAAAGCAGTGTCCTTCTTTACTGGTCATCACCTTGTACATAGGCTGAGTATAAGCTGCTCCCTATAGGCTGCTCCCTATAGGAGCTGGGTGTAGAGGATTTAATCACTAGGAAGGGCTGTCTGAGGAAATTGAAGTCATCATTTTTGAGATGGACGAACATTTATTTATTTTATATTTATTTACCAGGTAGTGAACTGATCAATATTGATCAATTACAGGCTCAGCCCAGGTAATGATCTCCCCTCCCAGTTGTTCCCCACCATATGATACCGCCTTTTTTTTAACTTCTCCAAGTCTTTTGGGTTTCTAACACTGTGATGGAAATGGACCCCATTCCTAAGTCAAAGTATGATTTAAAGTTCACAAAATTAGTATTGTTTTAATCTTTGTTAGCCAAAAGTGCTCTTCACAGCACCTGCAATGTGCCCAGTAATGACGACTCCTGTAATTCATATGATAGCATATCTAAGTATGATTGTAAATTTTATTTTTTTTTTTACAAGAACCATTGCTCCTACTGCTATTGGGACTGTCTAGGTATCCTTCTTCCACACTGCCCTCGTTTCTGCTTCCAAATCCTGGCATTTTGACTTTGTCTCTCTGTAAGACGCTGGTCACTGTGTGTAGCAATTTCAATGATCGATGCTACTTTTGTTTTTTCCCGGACTACTGTATCTGTCTTTCTCGCATCTATTTTTAAAACTGTTGGTAATAGAATCATAGGAAGTTACTTGACTAATGGCCCGAGGGCCTATACAAGCCTACACAAATTTACCCTTGTTACTACAATCAGCACCTATTGCCCCTGTCTAACAGGACACAGGTGGAACCCCCAGGGTGAATTTACAGTTACCCATCCAGTCGTCCAGATTGCATTTGAATAGGGCCAATGAGGTGCTCTGTTTGACATGAAGTGGGATTCTATTCCAAAGGCGTGGTAATGTCTGGGAGACAAGTCTGTCCCTCCAGCAGGTTCTATTGATGTCACATACCAGGTTTAGGTCCTTAGAGTGAGTAACCCGTGTGCCATTTGACTACCGGATATGCAGAATTTCCAATAAAGCAGGGTCAGAGATTGCCTTGTACACAAGGCAGAGATTGCTGCTGAGTAATCTGTATGAAACAGAATAAAGTGACAGTGATTTCAGCTGATCCACATAGGAGAGCTGCTGAAGACCTTGAATTTTCCTTGTGAGGAACCTTTGTGGTCTCTCTCCAGTTGCTGCAGGTGCTTTGAGTGGTACACACCAAAAGGGGCATTGTAATCAATTATTGGCCTAATGAGTGAAGAGCACAGGGAGGTGATAATGTTTTTCCTTTTCTCTAGGCCTTAGATGAGCCATATAGAATGCCCTTGCCACTGTGGAAACATGGTGATCAAAGGCATAGTTGCTGTCAACCTTAGTGCCCAGATGACTCACCACTGAGTGTGTACTTAGGGTATTGCCATTGATGTAGGAATTTGCAGGAACATCGCTCTTACCGAAAGGGATAAGAATGCATTTTTTTTTGCGTTGAGTTTGAGGCCATGACTTTGGCACCAGTCATTTGTTTTTGTAAGACTTTCTTGAAGGATGTTGACACAGTTTGGAGATTCTATAACTGCACCCAGTTTGCAGTAAGCAAACTTTGTCAACTACAGTCACTTGGTTTTAGTTTGTACTTCGGAGATATAGATTCTGAACAGTAGAGGTCCCAGAACCGATCCTTGTGGACCACCACTGGTTATGGGTCTGCTGTTGGAGGTGGATTCCCCTATTTTGACTGTATGTATTCCATCATTGAGCCAGTTTGCAACCCACCTTATGATATAAGAGTTGATATCTAGCTGGGTGAGTTTGTCAATGATACCTGAGTGAGGGATAGTGTCAAATACCTTGGCTAGGTCTAGGTAGGCTGTATGCACAGATTTCCTCTCATCCATGGCCCTGGTGACTGTCTCTGAGAGGTCCACCAGGTTTAACAGGCATGATCTCCCCTTGACAAATCCAAACTGGATAGGTTTCTCCCACATGTTCAATGGAATTTATAAACCAACATGTATGTAGTCCACTGTCTTAGGCTGCCACTTTTAACCTTTCATCTTTTTGTTTAAATTCACCTCTCCTTAACCATTCCTGTGTTGGATCCTGATCAACCTGAGGCTGTTCCAAGAGTTTTCTACACTTGCAATTATATTTATGCATTTTCCACATTTGTTGCTTTCTCATTTGATCCTTCACCTTGTATTATTTTGTTTTTAGACATATTCAGTTGCTGCCTGATTTTTATTTATTTATTTAGTTTTATTTCCTGGTTTTATTTCCATTCCTGCTTGACACCAGTATGCTTCTAAATAGGGAAGTCATCTCGGAGTTCTCAAGTTTTAAAACTTTCTCTACATTTTAAGTCTTGTGAAGTCAGCAGATGTAGATTCAATCCTAAGAGTGCATATCTATACATGTAATCGATTTGACGAGGCCCATATCTACTTCAGAACGGGCGATATATTATCTTGGTATACATTGATTTTTATAAATCATTTGATAAGAGTGAAGCATCCTTGTTTTCCTGTGTAACCGATCCAACACCTTTTGGGGCCATTCAGTCACTCCAAAACTGTAAGCTAGGAAAGGAAGAGCAACTTGGTTTATAGCTTGGACTTTTTTCCTAGATGCCGACACTGCTTTCAGTATTAATTTCAGTCTCCTCCTTTGTAAATTGTCTTGTGACAGTAAATAAAGTCCTTTGTGGACTGGAATAGCCTACAGTCATGCTACCTTCTCCCAGGAAAAAACGGCTAAATATTGGGCCATTTCTCTGATGGACTCCAGCATAACAATTCCATTTATGCAGCTTAGAAACATCTATAAACAGCTTTTTCTGCCCTAGAAGGCACTGAATGCCCTCTGGAGAGGCCATCAGAGTGGAGTGATGCCCTGATTTAAGCATCCCAGGGGAAGATACCATGCGATCTCTGCTCCAGCTTAGGGCCTTGAAAACACAGCAACTTTTAATTTTTCTATGATTTAAGACTTTCAAAGCTTTCTGCATTATGGACAACAGCTTCTCTTTTGCCATTTTGAGCACAAGGTCCCTTTACTTGTCTCACCTGTCCAAGGTACATTTCTCAGTTGTCTGCTGGGCTCTGGAAAAGTTGTTAGAGCTTCTTCGTTCTGGAGTCTGAGTCTGTGGAAAACTCCTACAACAGCTTCATTGAAATTGTGTAGCCTGCTGTAGTTTTGGCTTTGCTGTGTCTAGGGCAGTGGGCTCAAGTATGTGTCTGCATGGGAGATGTGACTCACTTTTCAGTGATAAGGATAGGCAAGGCATTCTAGGTGCCACATAGAGGTGAATTCCTGTTTCTCCAGGCTTCAGATGATCTGGTGATGACCTCCAAAAGGCATAAATGGACATTAACCACAGTAAAATTCTGTGAGCCTTCCCCAGCTTCTTCCTTCTCCTGGTCTTTTAGGCCTGTCCAGTTCTCCGGAAGAAGCCTCAGGATATCCAGACAGCAGATATTGTCCACCACCTTAGTCCACCTGTAAAAACTCCTAGGAGGCAAACTCTGCAGACACAGGTAAAAGTGGCAAATGGTTAAATTCCTGTCTAGTCTATTTGTTAAAGATTGAAGGATTTTATTTTTAAACCTCAGTTTTGACAAGTACATCCAGATATCAAATTCTGGATGGTGATACTACAGAGGGACATGTAGCTTCCTTAATGTGTCTAGGTGGTGAACTGGATGTGATGTGAATGTTCTTTGATGTATCATTATCCAGGAAGACTCAGGAGATTACTTTGGATCTCTGAGTGGTCTTTCTATTCATTACATAGTTTTGTTGGTCTACCCTTTATACTTGTACGTACAGAGTTGCTGGCTATTGTGGCAGATCTTTTGAAATTCTAAGGAATGTAATTGAACAGTGGAAATGCAGATGCAAATTTATAATAAACAACCAAAAAAGAAGGAAAACACTGGTATTTTTATGCAGATGCAAATTTGTCTGGTGGTACATACTAAATTTAGATTTGTGGCATCTCTATATTTAACTTTACTCTGAGGTGCAGCAGTCTCAGGGTAAGTGTATGGAAGAAGCAGAAGATTGGGGAGGGGCATATTCTTCAGTTTTTGGGTAAGCTGAGGAGTAAAGCTGTAATAAAATATGAATAAATATGTACATTGAGTTTTGGAATTCCATTTTGTTCTGATTTGCAGTTTGTTTTCAAAGTGTCAGGACTCTTCATGTTGAGTCTGCCTGGAAAAACAAACTTCTTTTCTTCCCTTCCTGGTTGCACAAACAAAAGCAAGGGACCTCCCTTTTCATTTGCCCGTGCTTTAGTCCTTGCATACATGTACGCCCTCGTGCTTTAGTCCTTGCATACATGTACGCCCTCGTGCTTTAGTCCTTGCATACATGTACGCCCTCGTGCTTTAGTCCTTGCATACATGTACGCCCTCGTGCTTTAGTCCTTGCATACGTGTACGCCCTCGTGCTTTAGTCCTTGCATACATGTACGCCCTCGTGCTTTAGTCCTTGCATACATGTACGCCCTCGTGCTTTAGTCCTTGCATACATGTACGCCCTCGTGCTTTAGTCCTTGCATACATGTACGCCCTCTGGTTTACTTTGAACTGAGAAGAGTAATTTCTTGCTCCAATAGAGTGGATTTCCTTTTTCTTGATGGAACTGGATATTCTTTAGTGTCAGCCATTTCCTCACATATGGTCAAGGAAACCCTAGCCTTGGTAACATGGGTGAGGTGTGAGTGGTGGGTGGAAGCGCGGAGACATCTCTGCTTCTAAACTTCATGGTGATCACTGACTTCAACATCCCCTTTGCCCACCTTCAGATTATGGTAGTTCAGTAGACAAGAGTGCCGATAGTTGTAAAGTCATTATTCCCTCACTTTGTCTAGTGTCATGCACCTGTCACCTAGATTACTAGGCAGCACACTAGAACTGACTTTGGGTTTACTGTTCCTGCAACTGAACCTTATTGCTGATTCTGACAGATTCTTTACTGGCTGGATGGAGAGACCACCTCTGCATCTGCATTGTGCACGGATAATTAAGGGTGCATAAAAGTGTGATACACCATTAAATCAAATTACATTTTGTGTATCCTACCCTTTAAGTTGTGAGAAGACAGTTAACTTCAGCCTTTCGTGGTGTAGTCTGACAAATATTGCATGGTGTACTGCCTGAAAAAATATACAGTACTTGCAGTTAAATACCCTGTGTACAGAGGGATTGCAGGTATGGCAGTTGGCCATGCACCCCTATTAGCTGTTGACATTCCGTAATACATGAGCATGCTGATAGACTGACTTAGTCATAGTTACAGCCCTGGCTTGGAACTGACAGTAAGCAATATCTTTGTGATAAAGATCTTCCTGAAATGTCATCTCAAAAAAACTGATCATTTAACCTCATGGGAGAAAGTCCTCCTTTTGTTCTGGTGGGCTTATCAGTGCAAGGTAGGAGTTGATGCATTATTCTTGTGGAAGGTAAAATTCTTGTATATATTACAACTTTCTCCATGTCAAACCCAGAGCTGCTGGACATGCTACACTTAAAGAAATCCCAATCCCTCAGAGCCACATGCTCTAGGGATCTAAACCTTGTCATCACAATAAACAAAACATGCTGGAGGGATAGGTTCCTGACCCAGAGACTCCCCAGACTCTGGAATAGATTGCCCATACATGTCAAGCAGAGTGCCTCTTTGGCCGTCTTCAAAAGGAACCTTGACTATTGAATGGGAGAAAGGAAATTCACCCCGGGGATCACTTCCGTCGTCCTGCTAGACAGGGGTCCAGGGAAGTAAATAGTGTGGGAAGAAATAGCCAAGGAATTGTTATGGCTAGGCTTGTATAGGCCCTAGGGCTGATAGCCTAGTACCAACCCATGAACCTATGAATGCTGTTCCTTTGTTTAGCTATGTTTAGAGTACACATTCCCCATGTGAGTTATTTTTGAGTCTACTACATAGGTTGGTCTTTCTATCAAAGCTTCCCTTTGGGTTTGTATCATTTTATATTACTAATGAATGGGGTGTTTGAGACATGGTGTAGTATTTCATGTGCCATGATGACTCATATGTATGATATATGGTGTGGCAGTTCTAGACAGTTGTGGTTCTTCGGCATGTACCTGACCAGGCATTTGCAATAACTGGAGCGGCCACAGAGGTTCCTCACTAAAAGGTGTAAATATGTCCTGTGCAGACCACGTCAGGGCCCTGTCCAGGTCCTCTGTCTTCTACAGACTACTGAGGGAGGATCTATGCCTAACCTATGAGACACTCACCAATCCAGCCCTAATGGATCTGCTACACATTTGCAAAACAAACAGCAGCAGAATTACCCAATCTGGGGATCCTAAACCTCCTCTACAACATAGGGAAAACATGTTGGAGGGACAGGTATGTGTTTCTGTCTTCCCTGGAACATACTTCCCATTTATGTGAAATGGAGCTCTTCCTTAAGCCTGGTCAAATGCAGTTTGAACCAGTAGGTGGGAAATTGTGAGTTCGCACCTAGTTTGTTGCCTGTGGCCCTTAGGACAGCAATACAATGTCTCTCCATAAATCAAAGCCATATGCAAAAGCCATTCCAGCCCATGAGCATTGATTGGGACATTGGGGGCATGAATGGCTTAGTTAAAGGCTGTAGGGCCATTAGCTTCATGACATCCTGTGCAGGGGTATGCAGTAATGATTTCAGTCTGGATGCAAAATTTACTTATTTTATTGTAGCACTTTTTACACCTGTTCATTAGTGTAGTTTGAAGATGGAAGCAAGAGGGATGCTACAGTTGCCTTCCTGTTTATCACAAGTGAGATGTGGCATGGCTTTGCAAAGTAGCCCAATTTGTTTTTTTTTTTAGTTTTTTTTTGACAGCAGTATTAATGTGTCGGTCATATTTTTTGTCATCCAGGATGACACCCCGCAACTTTGTATGGGTGAATCCTCTGTTTTGGTATTAGATGAGACTATATTTAGTGCAGTACAAGTTGGTGGGAGTATTTATTAAAGGTAAGTGATTTATTTTTTGGGGATTCAAAACTACTAAAACTGCTCAAGCAAGGTCTTGCTAGAAGAGAAGTAGTCTTTTTATGGCTTTATGCTAGTGTTTGCATATATGAGCCTTAACTGTTCAGCTCTAAAATATCCCTTCAGATCAGGTAATCCTAAACACCTTGCTCTGTTGGCATGATTAGTTATCCCACTGGACCCTTGCTCTCTTCCCCTTCCAGAAAAAATCCTTCACTATTAATTATGTCCACAACTTCTCTGATAAATACATGTCTGACCTATATGTTAAACTAAAGGGACTAAAAATTCTTTGCTTGTATCTTGCTGTCTTTATCCATAAAAACAAAAACAAGCTTCCAGTTTCTCAGTTTTTGTGTTATCTTTTGTTTAATCTCTTCCCACATATCCCTAGCTGCCGTAACAGGATCCTTTTTAACCTGTATTCCTAAATACTTCATTTTATCATGTGCCCGTAAACATGGATATTGCTGAACCAAGTCATGTGTGGCTACATAGTTTACAGCTACAGCATTTGTTTTGTCATCTTTATTTGTATCCTGAAAAAAAGCTTGAAACCATTTCAGAATGCTGCACAACATTGAGATGTCCTCCTTGTTTTATCAGGTACTGAATAATGTCTGCATTTAAAGCCATCTTTTTTTTTGATTACCATACCAATTACATCCTTTGCTATTGGCCCTAAATGTAACGCAAATAAAGGGGAAAGAGGATACCCTTCCCTGGTTCCTTTATTTAGACACAACCTATCGAAGAAGAACCATCTTACTGTAATTTTTGCCTCCAATACATCATATATCTTCCTAATGAACTTTATTATTGTATCATGGAATGCATATATTTTCATTGCCCTACTCCTAAAATCCCAGCTTATTCTATCTAATCCTTGCGCTACATCATGACCCATCAATAACTGGTATTTTCTGCTTCCCTCTGAATTATCATTGCTCTGTTAATGTTGTCAGATATTTGCCTTCCCTCCACAAAACCTCATTTATCCATATCTATCAAGTTTGGTAACACATCTGCCATTCTTTTTAGTTTTGCTAAACCTAAACACTTTTTATCCATACATACAAATATTTCAAGCATGGGCATTAATACCCTTCTAGCTTGCCAATATACCAAAACACTTGTTCCCATAATAAGTATCCAGGCTGTTCTTAAAAATATCTAGACTACTACTTCCATTAATGTAATTTGGTAGTCTGCTTCATGCATCAGCTACTCTGTCAGAGAACCAATTAGTACATTTCTCATTCCTATAGAATTTCCTACATAGGTTGTCTGATTCTCTAGTACTTTTTGTTAACCCTAAATATTCCCAGAGGTAGTTGTCACTAAATGCCCTATATACTTGAATAAGATTTCCTCTTAGATAGCTGTAAGGGACACTGTACAAGTTCAGATATTTCAGTCTTTCATAATAACTTGTTTTCTTATAGGGTTTCCATATTGTTATTCCATACTCAAGTTTGGGTCTAATGTAACTAACAAACAGTGATTCATTATGTTTGATTTCCTAGACTTTATAACTCTTTTTATACAATTTGTAGTTCTATAACTATCATTAACCAATTGGTTGATATGATTAGAAAAACATTTACAGTCATGGTTTAAAATTTAATATGGGCCTATATGAAGCTGGGGCTGATGTCTTTAACACCTTTAGGTATTACAGCCACCACAGCTTTCTTCAGGATGTTGGTGCTTCCCTCCTTTTAAAATCCTCCAGATCTTTCTCACTTTCTTCCCTGTTAGCTTCCATACTTCTACAGGACTGCCATCTGTTCCTGGAGGCTTTCATGCAGATTGATTATGTCACCATGATCTATATCTTCTGTCCTATCTTAGCTGTTAATTGTTGAACCAGTATATTTCCATTTGTGCTTTTTCGTGAGTTCCACATTCCTTTGCTTAATACAAATTTTCATAACATTTCTGAAATATCTCTTATCTCTACAGGATCTTTGTATGTTCTTTGTGTTTCACTGTTGCAGTCTTCACACTTGGGTTATCCTGCTAGGAGTAGGCCTCAGTTGGCCCCAGTACCAGAGGCTTAGTATTTCTGTGTTGGTTGCTGTCACTCCAGAACTGACGGCAGGTCATTAGTGGTATAAAATCAGGCAGCCGACGCCATTACATCAGTCTTTCTTGCCAAGGAGCCCGAACCAGAAGCAGTTTGCACGAGTGCTGGTCGGCCGTTACCTGAATTTTTATTTCCGAATTGAAGTTGAAGTCTTCTAAAGCTAAGTACCATGTTGGGGATCCTTTTTTCTTGCTCTAACCGATGTCAGAAAAAGTTAACAATTGTCTCGCCTGTGGAAAGCAAATACCACACTGAGACTTCCATTCTTACTGCGTCACCTGTTTAGGCCCAGACCACGACGTCCCTCGCTGTTGCTTTTGTGCTTTGTTCAATGCCAGAACTATACATCATTGGGCCCTTATTGTAGCTAAACATTTTCTCTCTCAGTCCTCATATTCAGATATGGCTTCGGTAAGCCATCCGACTACTGATCTTCCGAAAAAACGTAAGGCTAAAGGCAGAGACAGACCGCACAGGTCCAAAACTGTCAATGAAGCTTCCGTTAGCTAGTCGTCAGTTCTCCGGTCCTTAGTAAGGCACTTTTGTAGCCGCTGATGCCCACTTCTGTGGATTCGCAGACCGCTACCGAGACACATTCGGAGTCTGGTATGCCGCAAGACTCTTCTTCGACTAAGGATCCTGCTGATGTCTCCACCTTGGATGGGTCTAGAGCCCCTGAGCAGGCACCGGCTTCCAAGGAAGTTCTTCGCACTACCGATACTCGACACAAACCGACAACTTCTTTCACATCTTCAGTTCTTTCTAAAACTACTAAGTTTCTAAGGCCCAGGGTACGAACTATGCCTAAAAACCGACGACCCAAGGTCAGGCACCTGCTTCCATGCCTCAATCTCAAATGCTTAAAATGGTGGAAGACCTTATTATGCTTATTAGGGGAAGCCAGGTTACCCCTTCCAAAAGAAAAAGAGACTTGTCCCCAGTAGTTTTATCAGAACAGGAGTCCGATGACTCTGAGGTTTCTGAATATGAAGACCTGCAACCCCTCTCTGCTTATGAGGATTATGGTGCAGAGGAATCCATTCCTTCTGACTCTCCTCCCGAGGATTTTTCATTTGGTGAAACCCTACATACTTCAAAGGAGCATTTCCAATGGGAATTTCAGGACTGTTCTCAGTCAAAAAAGAGACTCGGGGAATTCTTAGATTTACCACAGCACAGCCCTTTAGCCATTCCTCCTGTCCTGGATGTTGTGGCAGTTTATCTCCTGACACCCTGACAGGTACTACATAGTCCCTGACTCTCACAAATTCCTTTTCAAAAATCCTACTGCTGACCCAGACGTCATCTCCCAAGGACCTAAAGGAATTAAAGCAACCTCAGCTAAGAATCCCACCTCCTCAGACAGGGATTCTTGAGCTTTAGACAGGTGGGGTAAAAAAGTATACACCTCTGCAACTCTTGCTATTAGAGCACTAAATTGTCACTTCCACATGCTGAAATATCAGCAGTACCATGGAACTCCTCAAACAAAAAATATCTTCCTTTCCTGCTTGTGTAGAAAATAAAGAATTACAAGAGCTTATGCATTCTGCAAGCCATGTTACTAAGCATACCTTGCAATGTGGCTTTGCCCTAGAAGCATCTTGGAGGGCTGCAGTCACTGGTTCGGTCCTTAGAAGGCATGCTTGGCTTAAGGAAAAGACCTTGCCAGATCATGTCAAATCAAAATTATTGGACGCACCATTGAACAAAGACAATTTGTTTTGTACCAAGGCAGAAGGGGTCTTAAAAAAGATGGAAGAAAAAGCTAAATCTATGCAGACAGACTTTTTACAGGTCCAGCCTCCGAAATTCAGTAGGCATTGCCCCTCCAAGCACTGGTCCCTTCTGGCCCCCTCCAGACCAGCTCAGCCAAGACCCAAGGGAAGCAGACCCCGTCAGACAGCAGCCCCAGGGAATGCAGAGATCTAAGCAATGGAGTTCATCCTCTTCAAAAATAGGGAGTGCTAAGCCACCCCCTTATGGTAAAAACTCACAATGACTGTACACCTCCACCCCTTACCTCTGCCTACCCAACTGTGCCCCCTAGGAGAAAAACTCTCCTTCTATGCAAACAACTGGGCCTCTATTACCAATGACCAGTGGGTCCTCAACAGTGTCCCAGGGATACACATTTTATTTCCACACTCTGCCAACCACAAAAGGGTTCCCAGATCTTCCTCCAAACCAGTGGGCAGAGGCCAAAATGCAAGTCCATTCCCTGCTCTCCATGAGGACAGTAAAGCATGTTCCTGCAGACCAGATAGGCCAAGGTTTCTATTCTAGACTCTTCCTGTTACCCAGAAAAGAGGGCACCTGGTGCCTAATCCTCAATCTATCCATCCTAAACACCTTTCTGGTGACACCAAAATTCAAAATGCTCAACCTCCAGCAGCTTTTTCCTATGCTTTCCAAGGTTAGCCTTGTTGGTTAGCCACCCTAGACCTAAAAGAGGCCTACCTACACATCACATTCAGGGAATCTTGCAGGAAATATATACGTTTCAGGGCAGGATCTATGCACTTTAAGTTCTCTGCGCTTCCCTTTGGCTTATCCACTGCTCCCAGAGTTTTCACAAAATGCCTTGCTCCAGCCATTGCTTTTTGCAGACAAAGAAATATTGAAATTTACCCCTAGTTAGATGATTGCCTGATTCAGGCAGGCAGACTGTCAAGAAAAGCTGTTACAGCATCTGACCTTTGTAAAGGACCTGCTGACCTCCCTGGGGTATACTATCAACGAAAAGAAATCTAAACTAGTCTCCACACACAAATTGTATTCCTGGGAGCAAGCCTGGACACAGCATCCCAGATAGCATTCCTTACTCCAGAAACCAAGCCTACCTGATAGGCTACTTCTCTGAACTAGCCACCAGAACCCACTTATCCGCAAGGAAAATCCTGCAAGCTCTAGGGTTCATGGCCTTCTGCATTCTACTCATTCCATATGCCAGACTGCATATGAGGAAACTACAATGGTACCTAAAAAGTCTTTGGTGTCAACACTCTCAAGACCTGGAAACTATCATTCCAATGATGCCTTGTCTAAGGAAAGATTTTCTTTGGTAGGCAGCAGCATGCAACCACAACAAGGGACTTCCCTTCTCACAGCCCACGCCACCCAGACCCTCACCACAGATGCATCAAGAGTGTGCCTGGGGTGCACACCTAGACGGCAGGTGCAATCAGGGCCATTGGAACCCAAATCAAATACATCTGCACATCAACCAAAAAGAGATGCTAGCTGTTCAGTACGTCCTGACAACTTCCAGACCCATAATCTCCCCAGCGCCTCTAGTGATTCAAACAGACAACACCACAGTGATGTGGTATATCAACAAGCAGGGAGGGACTCACTCTTATCCTCTCTGCAGGCTTGCCATGACCTTTTGGCACATGGCCTCAGCTATGCAAATACACCTGCTAGCACAATTCCTGCAGGCTCACTACACTCTCTGGCAGACAACTTAAGCAGAAACCTGCTAGACCCACATGAGTGGCAGCTAGACCACAGAACCTTCAACCTTGTAACCCAGAAATGGGGTACCCCGAAGGTGGACCTCTTTGCCTCCCACTCCAATCAGCTCAGCAAGTTCTGCACCAGTGAACCTCACAGCAAGGCCTGGAAAGTGGATGCTCTGTCCTTCCAATGGGTAAGCCTCTCGATCTATGCATTATCCCCCTCTACCACTCATTTCAAGGGTACTGCTCAAAATAAGGGAGGAAAAACCAAGGGCAATTGTGCCCCAGATTGGCCATGCCAGCACTGGTATCCACTGTTGTGCAGCCTGTCACCCCTGCCACCATGGCACCTACCTCAGATTCCAACACTCCTGACCCAGAATAATGAAGAATTCATGCATCCACAATTGCAGACCCTGAACCTGGCAGCCTGGCTTATTCCCTGACCTCTCCTCCAGCTGCCAGCCTAAACAAACAAGTCCTGGATGTTATACGTGAGGCCAGAAGCCCCATCACTAGAAAATCCTATGCTAACAAGTGGAAAAGGTTTTGCACCTGGATCCAGGCTAAGGGAGCTGTAACAGCACAGCCCTCCCTACCTCTCATCCTGGATTACCTAGCAAACCTACTACACAGGGGTCTATCCTTCTCTTCTATTAAAATTCATGCCTCTGCCATCTCTGCTCTCTGCCATCTCTGCTCATTACAGCACAGAGCCGCCACTCTTCTCACACCGTCTCATCAAACAGTTCCTAGGAGGGGCTAACAACCAAGGCAACCCAGAAGAGCTCCTACCCCAGCTTGGGACCTTAACTTTGTGTTGGAAAAGCTCACCCTACCCCCCTTTGAGCCTACAGCTTTAGCAGAGTTAAAATTCCTCTCGGAAAACAGCCTTGCTTCTGGCCATCACTTCAGCTAGAAGAGTTTCAGAGCTACAAGCACTCATGGCTGTAGAGCCCTTCATCATTTTCCATGCTGACAGGGTCTCCCTCATGACTAACCCATCCTTCATGCCTAAAGTGGTGTCTAGTGTGGCTCTCAACCAATTCATTCATTTGCCCACCTTTTTCCCTAACCCACAAAACAAGGGGGAAAGGATTCTGCACTCACTCTAGATGTGCACAGACAGCTCAGATTCTATCTAGATAGGACTGAATCTTTTAGAAAAACTGACCAATTGCTAGTCAGCTTTGCAGCAGGGGCAGAGCGCAAGGCCATGTCCAAACAAACAGTCTCCAAATGGAAAGCACACTGCATCCATTTCTGCTACAAACAGCATGAGAAACTGCCTGCAAAGGGGATCAGGACGCATTCCACCAGGGCAACCTCCACCCATGCAGCTTTTCTCAGAGGGGTCCCCACCAGGGACATCCTGGAGGCTGGAACATGGACTTCTGTTCATACCTTCACTAAGCATTACCACCTGCCTATCTTCTCCAAATCCAGGGCAGACTTTGCCACCACAGTCTTGCAGGGCATCTTAGCCATACCCCAGTCTTCTTGACTGCCTCCACCCTTTTCTTCAGCTTTGGGAATCAACCCAAGTGTGATGACTGCAACAGTGAAACACAAAGAACATAGCACAGTTGTGTACACTTACCATAAATGTAGATGTTCGAGTGTATTCACTGTTGCAGTCCTGGTTTCCTACCCTCCAGCCCCCTTGTGTGTGTGTGTGTGTGTGTGTGTCTCTCTCTCTCTCTCTCTCTCTCTCTCTCTCTCTCTCTCTTCCTCTCTCTCTCTTCCTCTCTCTCTCTCTCTCTCTCTCTCTCTCTCTCTCTCTCTCTCTCTCTCTCTCTCTCTCTTCCTCTCTCCTTCTCTCCTTACAGGGAATTTTTGGTATTACTTTCTACTGGTGGTGTTCTTCCACCATGACGTAGCTCCCTATTTGGGGTCTCCTGACAGTTGGGGCAAGAAAAACTGATGTAATGGTGTCTGCTGCCTGATTTTATACCACCGACGACCTGACGTCAGTCCTGGAGTGACAGCAAACGATACAGAAATACTAAGCCTCTAGTATTCAGGCCAACTGAGGGCTACCCCTGGCAGGATAACCCAAGTGTGATGACTGCAGCAGTGAATACACTCAAACATCTACATTTATGGTAAGTGTACACAACTGTACTTTATTTTTCTTCTTATAGGCTGCCCAAGCTTGGGAACACCCCTTTCTACTTTTCTGTTGTCTAAGTCATTGTACTAAGAGTTTTTGTGTTGTGGAGTCATGAAAAAAATATTGCTTAACAGCAGTCTTTCTAAACGTGTACATATTATTCAGATACTCCCTTATTTTCTCTTTAGAACTCTGCAGTTGCGTTTCTTGTTCTGAGAAATTCCACATATTCTGCAGAACTTTAATCTTTGTCAGCCCTCTAATAATTCTTGTTACTTTGTAACCATATTTCTTTTTTAAACTCTTACTTTCTATAACTTCTGAAGAAATTTCTCCTCCATAATAACTCTCTAATAATTTCTAGTACCCATTTCTTAAATTCCTGTTTATAATATGTTGGTGGGGCAAGTGCTTGTGTCTATTTCCTTACCCTGCATTTTTATCTTGGTTGTTATTGGCTCATGATCTGGAAGTTACTGAATGTGTGTTGAAGCTTTCATTTAAATGCACACGTTCCTGTGAAATATAATTTGTCTCATCTAGCCCAGTTATTGTACCTTGTGGAATAATGTATACATTTTGAGTTCCTTCTACTGATTTCACATCCTCCATACCAAATATGTTCATACATTTTTAGAAATCTATCTTTTTTTTTTTTATATATTTTACCTTTTAGGTTCTCCAGATACATCCTCACTCTTGCAAATCAAGTTTCAGTCCCAACCTACAATTAATATCTGAAGAAAGCTATTTTTATTTTCTCCCAAAGTTTTCTTAAGCTCCATAATAGCAGTTTTGGGCAGAGTATAAAGACATGCCCATATAATCGTCCTCACTTCCCTGTAGCCCTTTACTACCACAAATTTGTCATTACTGTCTCTCCTGTAGCTGTTGGAGCTCTGCTAGCATTGAGTATAAATACTCCACTTTTCCTTTGTCTGTGATATTCTGCTTATATCCATTCTGAAATCCTTTCTGTATCAAATAGCAATTATGATAAAAAGTTACTATTCCCACCCGACAACTTTTTTAAAAAATGCTTATTTCCAACTTTTGTGTTAGATATCCACCGTTTGGCAGGTTGATCCTTGATACAGCTGTTTCTGATCTCCATTTAAACCTGCGTCACATTTTACAAGACTTGTTTAAAGGAAAACACTCAAAAAAATCTCTCCCAGTACCTATTAACTTTATTAGCTATGTTCATCTTCAGGTAATGAAGTTTAACCCATCAACAGCTAAACACACAGGCATTAATTAACCTAATAAAGTTCTCCATGCTAAGATGCATGTTGCAGCATATGATCCTACTTACACTAATTGCTGACTGTTATTTTCTTATTTTTATTCCCATTCCATATGTGAAAATCAGCTTGTATGCTTTTGGAAAACATTGACTTTTAGGCTTACAAAAAGCTGCACTGGCTATCTTTAACTAAATGATAATAATTTCAAACTTAATTTTTACTAAACTGTTTGCCTTTGTACCTTTTTAATGTTTCCTTCACTAAACAATGTCCAGTCATCCAGACCTCTCAATTTATTGCTTTCACTTTTAGTGAGTTTGTTTCCATTGAAACATAAGAACAAACTATACAGATGCCGTGAGACTTCTCAGCTGTCGCTGAACATAAGCTTGCTTAAAGAAAGCTATTCATTACATTGTGGTCTCAATTTTTAAAACCTATTCGCATTCACAAAAATATTGTCATTAAATTAAGCCAAGAGCATTATTGTAATGGCTGCATTTCTTAAAACCAAAATTGAAGAAAAAAGTATCTTTGTCACATGCAACAATCGCCGATACGTTTTAAGAACAAAAATTTTTACAATTCCTTTTTTACCAGTTTTCATGTCCTTCTGAACCTTAATGGCATGAAGTGAGGCATATGCCTGTCACTCCCCCCAACAAGTTTAACAAAGGCAACAACAATCCAATCTTTCTCAGCTACTTTTTATTATGTAGGCATATTTCACCAATGCGATTGCTTTATGGTCTCACATTTATTCACCAATTTTGGTGTTGCTGATTTTTCTTACTGTTAATCTTAATCTCTCAGTAGCAGACTCCGGTTCAAGTTCACAGCAGTCCCAATTCTTCTAGTCAGCTCCTGTACTTTTTTCTACTTTTCAAACATTTTCCTTTGTAACACTGGAAAATATTTAATTGGCAAAGTCTCTCTGTAAACTTTATTATCAGAAGACTGAGAAGCAGAGACCCCTTCTGTTTGATGGCTCATCCCTTGTTAGACAAACCTTTTTGTATTTTCCCCAAGCCTGTTCATTAAAATATAACTTCGATCTCCCAGTAAACAAATATTCTGAAGACATCTGGATACTGTATCTTGAATCTCACTCTTTCCTTCTTTGATTGATGAGAAATATTATTCTGCCTGGTGTACAGTGGATAATCATTTTTCAGAAACACTATCCTAGCTCCAATTGTAATACATTGCTGATGTTCTTAGTGTTTCACTGTTGAAGTCATCACATTTGGGTTATCTGCTTGCAGTAGCCCTCAGTCGGCCTGATTATCAAATTCTTGGGTCCTGCGTCTGTTGCTGTCTCATCTTCCGTGACGTCAGGTAGTCAGGGGTATAAAGCATGCAGCCGACGCCATTACATTAGTCTTTCTTGCCATGCGGTGCCCAAAGCAGAAGTAGTTCGCAAGTGCCCGTCGGCCGACTCCTGAAATTTTCGTTTTCGAGTTTCAGAACTGAAGTCTTCAGCTAAAGCTATGTACCCTGTTGGGGAAACATTTTCTTGCTCTAAACCAATGCCAGTAAAAGTCAATAATTGCATTTCTCGTGGAAAGCAAATACCTTAGAAAGATTTTCATTCGTACTGTATTCCTTGCGTAGGCCCTGACCATGACGTACCTCACTATCGGTTTTGTGCCTTATTTAAACCTCAAACTATTCATCGTCCATATATTTTTGCTTCTAAATATTTTGGTACTCTGTTCAATTATTCAGATATGTCTTCGGTAAGCCACCCGACTACCGACATTCCAAAAAAACACAAAGAAAAGGACAGAGACAGGCTGCCTAGGTCCAAAGCTGCCAACGACACTTCTCCTAAGCTAGTCGCCAGTTCACCGGTACTCAGTGAGGTGCTTTCGCAGCCACTGATACCCGCTACTTCAGATTCGCAGGCATCTACTGAGACCCATTCGGAGTCTGGTATGCCGCAAGATGCTTCAACTGTGGAACCTGTGGATGTCTCTACCTTGGATGGGTCCTTAGTCGATGTGCAGGCACCAGCTTCTGAGGGTGTATTCAGGCCTACTGACTTGCATATTAAACCAACACCATCTTTTTCTTCAAGGCCTAAAACTCAAACCATGCCTAGAAAACCGACGCCCAGAATGATTGGTCAGGCATCTACGCCTAAAAAACAAATAAGAATGGCTGAAGACCTTATTACTTAATCAGGGGAAGCCAACTTTCCCCCTCTAAGAGACCGAGGAGTGAATTTGCTTATGATACTTCTGACCAGGATTCTGACATTTCTGTCTCCTCTGATGACCAGGATTTACCCTTATCTACCTATTAGGATTCTGATGCAGAGGACTCTATTCCCTCTGCTTCTCCCCCAGAGAATTTTTCTTTTGGTGAAACCTTGCATACTCTTAGGGAGCATTTCCACTGGGAAAGGCAGGATTACTTTGATTCTAAAAAGAGGCTTAGAGATTTCTTACTCCTGCCCCAACACAGGCCTTTAGCTATCCCTCCTGTGCTAGACATTGTTGATGATGTCTTTTCGGAATCTAGTCTGGCCCCTGACTCTTTACCTCCTGCTCCCAGAAAACCTGATGGATATTACAGGGTTCCTGACTCTCACAAATTCCTTTTTAAAAATCCTACTACGGATCCTGAGACTATTTCACAGGGGCCCAAGGGCATTAAGGCTACTACTGCCAAAAATCCTACTCCTTCTGATAGAGATTCCAGGGCCCTGGATAGATGGGGTAAGAAGGTATACACTTGTGCAACCTTGGCCATCAGGGCCTTAAATTGCCCGTTTCATATGTTAAAGTATTAGCAGCATATTATTGGATTGCTTAAACAGAAAATTATGTTGATTCCTGATTGTGCTGAAAATAAGGATTTACAGGATTTAATGCATTCTGCTGAACAGGTTGGAAAACCTACTTTGCAATGTGGTTTTGATTCACTAGAGGCATCTTGCAGGGCTGCTGTCACCGGGTCTGTACTTAGAAGGCATGCTTGGCTTAAGGAGCAATCTTTGCCAGATCATGTTGAAACTAAATTGATGGATGCTCCCTTACATCAGGACCGCATGTTTGGCAACAAAGCAGAAGAAGTTCTTAAAAAGATGGAGGAAAAAGCTAAATCTATGCAAACTGTTAAAAGATTTCTTACAAGTACAGCCTCCAAGATTTAGTAGGCATTGGCCCTTTCCTGCCTCTTCTAGGCCTTCTCAGTTCAAACCCAGAACCAGCAGAACACCCAGGCTTCAGTCCCAGGGTACGCACAGGACTAAGCAGTGGGGGGCTCCCACTTCCAAATCAGGGAGTAGTAAAACTCCCCCCTATGGTAAGCTGTCTCAGTGACTTAATTTTAAAACTTCCAAGCACTTCTCAACTGACTGCTCCTTTAGGGGGAAAGATTGCTCTGCAAGCAAAAAACTGGGAACTCATTACCCAGGACAAATGGGTTTTAAACGTAGTTTCCCAAGGATACAGATTTCACTTCCACATGTTGCCAACCCCAAACAGTTGGCCAGATCTACCCCAAATCAGTGGGAAGAGGCTCAAAAGCAAGTTCTCCCTCTCTCTCTCTTAAGATTAAAGGCTATTCATACTGTACCAGAAGAGGAAAAGGGACAAGGTTTCTACTCAAGACTTTTCTTGGTACCCAGAAAAGACAACTCATGGCATCCTATACTGGACCTTTCTATCCTAAACACCTTTTTGGTGATTCCAAAATTCAAGATGCTAACTCTTCACCAGTTACTTCCTATGGTAGGCAGAGATGCCTGGTTGGCAACACTGGATTTAAAGGAAGCCTACCTGCACATCCCAATCAGGGAATCTTGCAGAAGATACCTACACTACATGCACTATCAGTTCTCTGCACTGCCCTTTGGCTTATCTACTGCACCCAGGGTGTTCAGAAAGTGCCTAGCTCCAGTTATTGCATTTTGCAGGCAAAGAAATATTCAAATATACCCATACCTGGACGATTGTCTAATTCAGGCAGAAAGCCAGGACATACTTTTGAATCGTCTGGCATTTGTACAGAAGGTGCTAACTTGTCTGGGTTACACCATAAATGAAAATAAATCACATCTGGTACCCTGTCAGCAAATTATATTCCTGGGAGTAAGCTTGAACACAACTTCCCAGATGGCTTTCCTCATGCCAGAGAAACAAATTCATTTGACAACTTACTTCAAACTAATGGCCACAAAAACCCTGCTGTCTACAAGGCAAATACTGCAAGCCTTGGGGTTCATGGCCTCCTGCATTCTACTAATTCCATATACAAGACTGCATATGAGGAAACTACAATGGTATCTAAAAAGCCTATGATGTCAACATGCTCAGGATCTAGAAGCAATGATTCCTATCATTCCTTGCCTACAGTTGGAGTTCCTTTGGTGGGCACAGGCCTGTCACCAAAACAAGCCTACCCGCTGCCTCCCAAACCCTAACAGACGCATTAGACTATGCATGGGGGGCTCACCTGACAGGGAAGTGCAGTCAGGGCAAATGGAACCCAAGTCAAATGCAACTGCATATCAATCAAAAGAAATGTTAGCTGTACAGAATGCTCTGACAGCCTTCAAGGACCACATTCTTCCAGGACAATTAATGGTAAAGACGGACAACACCACTGTTATGTGGTACATAAACAAGCAGGGGGGTACTCATTCATACCCCCTCTGCAGACTAGCCATGGCTCTGTGGAACACAGCCTTGAGCTACCAAGTGCATCTATAGGCTCAATTCCTGCCAGGAAAACTAAATACATTGGCAGACAAACTAAGCAGAAATCTCATGTACCCACACGACTGGAAACTGGAACCTAAGACTTTCAACATGTTGATAAACAAATGGGGGAGCCCATGTATAGACTGGTTTGCTTCCCCCCAGAACTACCAATTGGACAAATTCTGCACAAGGACTCCCCACAAACAAGTTTGGAAAGTGGATGCTCTGTCATTCAGCTGGAAAAATCTATCAGTTTATGCCTTTTCTCCTCTGCCTCTCCTCTCCAAAATGCTACTAATGATCAAACAGGACAAACCAAGGACAATACTGATTGCCCCGGACTGGCCACACCAACACTGGTACCCCCTCTTGCCCAGTGTGGCACTGCTGGCTCCATGGCACCTGCCTCAGACCCCCTACCCTGCTGTCACAGCAGGAGAGCCAGATTCTGCACCCTCAGCTTCAAACCCTGACCCTGGCAACCTGGCTAATTTCCTAATCTCTCCATTACCATCCCTCAGTAAACAAGTGTTGGATGTCATTTTGGAGGCAAGGAGGCCTAGTACTAGAACATCTTATGCCGAAAAATGGAAAAGATTCTGTGCCTGGAACCAAACTCAAGGGATGGGCACAGCAGCGCACAATTTACCTCAGATTCTTCAATATTTAACTGAGATGCTTCACAAGGGCCTGTCTTTTTCCTCCATCAAAATTCATGCCTCAGCCATTTCAGCTCATTACAGCACAGAACCACCCCTCTTCTCTCATCTACTGCTCAAGCAGTTCCTCAGAGGGGCCAAAAACTTAAGACCACCCAGGAGAGCCCAAATTCCAGCCTGAGACCTTAACTTTGTACTGGAAAAACTCACTTTTCCTCCTTTTGAGTCAGCTGCAAGTGCAGAGTTAAAATTCCTTTCTTGGAAAACAGCCTTCTTTTTAGCAATCACTTCAGCAAGAAGGGTATCTGAATTACAGGCCCTTATGGCAGTGGAGCCTTTCATCATCTTTCATGCGGACAGGGTGTCCCTCAGGACCAATCCCTCCTTCATGCCCAGGGTAGTATCCAGTGTGGCTCTTAATCATTCCATTCCTTTGCCAACCTTCTTTTCTAATCCACAGAACAAAAGGGAACGGATACTGCACTCCGTAGATGTGCACAGACAACTTAGATTTTACTTGGACAGGACTAAACCTCAAAGGAAATCTGAACTGCTGCTGGTGGCATTTGCTGCAGGGGCAGAGGGAAAGGCTATTTCAAAGCAAACTATTTCTAAATGGATAGGCCATTGCTTTCATTTCTGCTATAAGCACCATGGAAAACCTATCCCACAGGGGATTAAACCACCTTCAACCAGGGCTGCATCTACCTCTACAGCCTTTCTCAGAGGTGTCCCTACCAGGGACATCCTAGAAGCTGCTACCTGGAGTTCTGTACATACTTTCACCAAGCATTACCATCTGCCAATTTTCTCTAAATCCAGAGCTGGCTTTGCCACTGCAGTCTTGCAGGGCCTTATAGCTGGTCCTAATGCTATCTAAATTCCTCCTTGTATCCTTAGCTTTGGGAATCTGCCCAAATGTGATGACTGCAACAGTGAAACACGAAGAACATAGTACATTTGTGTACACTTACCAAAAATGTAAATGTCTGAGTGTATTCACTGTTGCAGGCCTGGTTACCCTCCTTCCAGCCCCCTGACTTCCTTTGGCTATACCTCTGTTCTCCTTTACCATGCTTAAAAGCTTTTTGGTATATTTCCAGAAACGATAGTCAGCGAGAGACAACCAGTTAGCTCGTAAAAATAATCCAGTCTTGATCGTAAAAAATAAAATAATTCTTTTATGTGCACAGGTTAGCACTTTCACTAAAAGCTTCTTCAGACCTTAAAATCTTCCCTCCAAACAAACATTTACTTATACTCATCATGTGATATTACTTCAATTAATCAATTAACTTTCCCATAAGTTTAAAGTCACATTAGTATATATATAACAATATTGATATATTACTAAGCATCCTAAGCTTTTTAAAACGATTAAGAAAAAATTAAACGCTCTATTAAATATGGAGCACTACTAATAATACATACCTCATTCATGCATATAAAATTTCAAAGTATAAAATACTTAAATGTTTGAATATATTCACAAATATAAATTCGTGTATCCTTTAAAAAAGTGAACTGCATATTATATTATTGCTATCAATGCATCATTTATGCGCTGATGAGCATAAAATTCTCCGTATTGGATGGACATTGCCCGGAGCTCCTATCATTCATCATAAACATCTATCATCACATCAGCTCCCCAAAAAAATGCTCGATTTTGTCAAGATTATGATACCCCAGCTATGTACCCATAAAACTAACATTTTATTGTCTGTACAAGCCATGATTGATATACATTAACTTTATACACTCTCACATAAATTTAAAATGGATGCATCTATTCTGTGTGCTTTTAATATTGGCGTCTTATAAATAAGTTCTATCTTATGTGCTATCTATATATTATAAGACAAAAGCTTATGAATGCCTATGAAATGCTTTTTTAAAAAATAGATTCAACCATGAGAACATTACATATGCTGTAGGCTACAACAAGTGGTGCTGCTCAAATCTAGTTGAAATAAAAGCCATTCATATATAAAAAATGCATATGTATATAAATAAATCATGCGCATTATGTAGCCCCATAAATTTTTACTTAAAACCTAGGGACTTAACAGGAGATTAACACTCTAAACATGCTCTCAAGAGGGCCTTGTAATATGATGTTTCACCAACAATATATAGAGTCATTCATATAAAGTGAGCAAGAGCATATTAAGTGCTATGCCAGCATTTAATGCCGTGCACCGTCCGTTAGCTTTGATTTTAATTAGTACATAGGGTTTGAACCTGACCATTGCCGATATGATTTAGAGTGTTAATCTCCTCTATGTAAGATGGCAAATATGCCACGGGGAGTTGGCGATTCGAAGTATATCGCAGTGGATGACCGTTGTTTTGATTATTATATTTGCTTTAGCAATGGAATTATGAGTGTTTAAGTAAAAATTTATGGGGCTACATAATGCGCATGGTTTATTTATATACATATGCATTTTTTATATATGAATGGCTTTTATTTGAACTAAATTTGAGCAGCACCACTTGTTGTAGCTTATAGCATATGTAATGTTCTCATGGTTGAATTTATTTTTCAAAAAAGCATTTCATAAGCATTCATAAGCTTTTTATGCATAAGCTTTTGTCTTATAATATGTAGAACGCACATATGATGGAACTTATTTATAAGACGCCAATATTAAAAGCACACAGAACAGATGCATTAATTTTAAATTTATGTGAGAGTGTATAAAGTTAATGTATATCAATCATGGCTTGTACCGACAATAAAATCAGTTAGTTTTATGGGTACATAGCTGGGGTATCATAATCTTGATAAAATCGAGCATTTTTTTGGGGAGCTGATGTGATAAGAGCTCCGGGCAATGTCCATCCAATACAGAGCATCTTATGCTCATCAGCGCATAAATGATACATAGATAGCAATGATATAATATGCAGTTCATTTTTTCAAAGGATACACAAATTTATAGTTGTGAAGATATATTCAAACATTTAAGTATTTTATACTTTGAAATTTTATATGCACGAATGAGGTATATATTGTTAGTAGTGCTCCATATTTAATAGAGCCTTTCATTTTTTCTTAATCATTTTAAAAAGCTTAGGATGCTTAGTAATATATCAATATTGTTATATATATATATGCTAATGTGACTTTAAACTTATGGAAAGGTTGGTCTGCTGAGCAAGTTAATTGATTAATTGAAGTAATATCACATGAGGAGTATATAAGTAAATGTTTGTTTGGAGGGAAGATTTTAAGGTCTGAAGAAGCTTTTGGTGAAAGCGCTAACCTGTGCACATAATAAAATAATAATTTTATTTTTTACGATCAAGACTGGATTATTTTTACGAGCTAACTGGTTGTCTCTCGCTGACTATCGTTTTTGGACTTATTTCTATTTATTTTCCAGACAACGGAGAGGCATTTACTCCTGTGGGTGTGTTAATATTAACTGTTATTTTTGGTATATTTGCTTTTTTGTTGGAGGTATAACCGTGTGTATATATAAATATTTAATTGCTTCCCATTAGGGGGGCACCTGACATCTGGGGGAAGAAAAAACTGATATAATGGTGTTGGCTGCATGCTTTATACCCCTGACTACCTGACGTCACGGAAGATGAGACAGCAACCGACGCAGGACCCAAGACTTTGATAATCAGGCCGACTGAGGGCTACTGCAAGCAGATAACCCAAATGTGATGACTGCAACAGTGATTACACCCAAGCATCTATATTCATGGCGAGTGTACACAACTGTACATTTTGCCATGGTTTTGTTAGGATCAACTCTTTTTTTGCTGGTATGATTGCATCTTTACTATTGCTGGTTTTAGCTGCCTTCTAATAGCCAGGTGTGGAGGATATACACAATATACCCTTTCAGTTAACAAATCCTGTTTTGGAAAACCAATCCAGTTGCTTATTTTTGTGTTTTTATAAAATTAATGCTTTTTCTGTTCCTTCCAGTTTCGGTGGTGCAGCAGAAAATCTCAGGTTTTCTCTACTTGCCCTGTCCTGTAACTCTGCCATTTTCTGAAACCGCTCTTCTTGAGCAGTGTTGTCCTCTGCCAGCCTTTTCTTCGTTTTGACCTCTGATTTTTGCAGTTTTATGAATTCATCTGAATTATTGTTTAAATCTTCATTTTCTTGATTTTTGTTATTTTGATATTTGAGTTGATCTACTCCTTTCAGTGTTTTTTTTAATCGGCTCTGAGCACGTTTGACTGATTTTTTTTCCTCCAAATTGCTGTAAGTTATCTCTTGTACCAAAACTGGAGCTTGAACTCTTTTTTTTTTTTTTTTTTCTGAACAGCTGAAAGATTCTTCCTAGTCACTGTTTTCTCTTCATTTTTTCTAGTTGATTTTCTTTCAAGCTCTCTAAGTTTCTTTTTTGCTGGCATCTAGGGTGTGATGACATTCAGAATTACTGGGCCTTATTTATCAAGTTTCTTTCTTTTTTCTTTCATACTGGGAGAACTGAAGTTTGTGTGCAGCCATCTTTGAAAACCAGAAGAGGTGTGGGTTATTTGGAGTTAGGATGGTGTTGAAAACAGTAGTTAAGTCCTCCTACATATTATATGATTTTTACATGTATGAATGCCTTGAGCATGTCATTTTAAGTGTATGAAGGAAGAGGTGTCCTACTATTGACACCTGAGGCACTACTGTTGATTCTGTCAGGTAACTATAATAGGAGTCTTGCTGTTTGACAACTTGTGTATAGCTGTTAAGGTAACTAGAAAACATTCAGTGTCAGTGCTGCTTGTTGAGATGAGGTATTAGCTGCCTCTGAGTGGTCCAGAAATAAGATGGAGACATGATTACTGAAATTTCTGTTTTGTAAGAATTGGTATCCATTGCTGCTATTGGAGGAGATGCTTTAGGGGCTTCCCTTGTGTTAAAAGGTGGCGCTGTCTCTCGTGGCATTGGGGTGCTCCTTGTTTTAGTGTTCCATCCGTTAGAGGTAGCTGTGGGAGGTAATTCAGTGGTCCTTAATTTCAATTAAAAAGACAAGTACTGAATTCCTGTTCATCAGAAATTTCTTTATTGGCAGGTGAACACTGCTTAGAAGACTGGGCTTGGTTACCTTTTGATATTTTTGTTTTGGTTAACTGGGTATAGGAAATGTAGTAGGGGGAATTTCAGAGTTGTGATAGGGCCTGAAGGCATATTGTGAGGGGGGAAGTGTTTTTGTAGAAAAAGCTTTAGGATTTGATGATGGATACATCATTTTGGTACTTCAGAGTATGGAGGGAGTATTGCAATAATTGATTAGTTTTGAAAATTTGGTGTACCTCCTTTATGTAGTGGTATAATGTAAGAGGTTTTCCATTAACATAAGATTCTTGTAAGGATTCATTGATTAAATACGGAGAGTAGGTAGCTGCCTAACATATTCTTCAGGAACACTGTATGCTAATGTAGTGGGTTTTAGTTTATTCAATTATTTCTTTACTGTAGTAATTGGGACTGGTTCAAATGAGACATTTATTGATCTGTCTAGTACAGTTTGAGGTGAGAAGAGGTATATTTAAGTTCATTTGACTATGGTGAGAGGTAGTAGCTGCAAAAAGCTCACTGAACCTGTAAAATGTGATGGCATTAGTTTCATTGGGAAGAGGGTTAAGGGTGGGCTTGGTGGTTTTAGATTTGTTCTAGTAGAACAAAACAGTTTAGGATTATGGCTCTATTTTAAGACAAAAACATTTTTGGTAAGATTTCTTGGGTGCCTGTAATTGTGCATTTATTCCAAGCACTATCCCTAGATTTCTTTAATTGCTTTGTTTTTCATGTTAGCCATTGTGAATTCTCACTTTTACCTGTTTATATCCCAGACGTGCCTATTTTTGTGAAGTTTTCAGAAAAATGGTATTGAAGTAAGATACAGCATCATCTAATGGGAGTGTTTGTAGTGAGGTCCAGTCCTAATGTTTCAGAATCCCAATGAAGATGTCTTTTGAGTTAAGGTTTCTTACAGAGTTTAATTTTCTTTGTCCAAGTTTAAAGCTGCTTGTGTATTTGATTTTTGCCAAGTGTAATGTTTAATTTTAGTTCATACAGATTTTTTTCCAATTAAATGCTTGTTAGTTTTATTAGATTTAAGGGTATTTGCACTGGATTTGTGAACTGTTAACTTCAGCTTTTCAGAGTTATTTCTCAAGCTGTGTTACTATAGACATTTTTAATGGTTGGATTGGCTTAAGTGTAAACAGTAACCGTTTTTGATGTGCTTCTGTTCTAGCTTGTGGCCACATTGCCATAAAGACAAGGAAAGGTATTGGTACTGTAGGTGGAAACTATTGTGTTTTTTTTTAGGTATATTCAGTCAAGGTGGTTACTGTTATTCCTCTGAAAGGCACTTGGCTGAGTCTGAAATCCTACAATGCCAGGGATTATAACTCTGATCTGTAGCTGTACTCATTTAGGGTTGGCAGCTGTTGGCTGTTTTTTACCTGATACAGCACTGAGTATTTATTGTTGCCCCTTGGATGTTTTGTCAGTGTGGATTTTAAGTTATCAGCCTCGTCATATAAATTGGTAGCACTAGTGCAGATCAGACTTATCTTGTTTCTATCAGAAATGACTGCACTTGTCTGTGGCACATCGCAATTTCCATTGATGATATGATGCAGCAGAGTAGGACAGAGAATTACATGACATGCACAATTCAAGCCATGGCATAAAGTATAACTTTTAAGGCTATAGCTTGGCCTGCTTCTGCTTTCAACTGCATGCATTCATCTTGTGTCATAGATATAATTCTCTCACCATACCCATCCACTCCTTACCTCATTTTCTCTCTCCTTGGTGTTGCTACTCTCAAAAAAAAAAAAAAAAAAAGGAAATCTCATTTGTTCTTAACTATTTAATATGTACACAGTCTAAATTTTTATTATTCTCAAAGTGATCTTTACTGAAATGCTGGTTTTCTTTTCGAACGTGTATCTACTAGAAAACAGCACTGAATACTTTGTATAATAATTGGGTGATATGTATTTTTGATCTTAGTATATGTATACTACTGTACTATTCTATTTTGCTGGTATTTCTGAGGAGCTTTTCTCCCCGGGCCTCCACTGAAAATGGGCTTTTGGCCCAGTTAGACTTTACCACTAAAATGAAAATAAATATTACTGCAGTCTGTCTGCACTAATGTGCCAGTATTCGGCACTGAATAACAGTTTTTTTTACTTAAATCATTGCCATGTAATTGTCAGACTGAGGGGTCTGGGTATAGGGTGGAAGCACTGTAGTTGAAGACTTAATTAATTACTTCTGTGCTATATGGTTTTGCTGCTGCTAACTGAACTCATTGGATCCAGTAATTTCTGGATGAACTTTAATAGTGTCCTGAGGAACTGTGGCCCAGTCAAAATGTTTGCTGTTCATTGGATTACCTCATTCCCTTGCTTTGGCATCTGAAATAGCCATCAGACAAGTAGATGGCCTTCTCAAATTCATATACTGAGCTCATTGTAGTTCATGTAAACATCAACATTGATCCCTTGCTTTGTTGTGAGATATTCTGACCACTGTAGAAAATTTTTTCTTAGTAGTAGTAGTTCCTGTTGCCAGCCTTTTATTTAATTATTGTCACTTGGGCAAACACTTTGTGTTTGGTATTTTTCCATCTCTTTCAGCTTTTCTTTTATGGGATCGTTCAAAGGTTCCTCCACGTCTTGTTCCTGTGACTGAAGACCATGACAGGATGTATGAAGTCATAAAGAAATCTGGACTGGACTATGTGATGGTGATGCCTCCTCATATTGCAGGTATGTCAGACTCTGAATTTATTAACAGCAGTTTCCTATCTCCTAATATATACCCAGGAGAACAAGTAAAGGTACCCCCAGTACTCAATGAGCTAGAAAACTACTTCATAAACATTAGGTTCATAAATTCATACTAAGCTAACTGCCCTTGTGAGCCTTTTTAAGCCTATCCAATTATCTCTTGTGAGACTCAAACCCTGCATCTTGTGTTTGTAAGGCAAACACCTTAACCATTAGGCCACCCTCCCAACCCAAATTACAACTTTTATAAGTACTGCACAGTTTTCTTTTACTGAATTTTCTCTCTTCAGCTGTTGGTAATGCACTGTTAACTGTTAGTGAAAAGAGTTTAATTGTACCCTCTTACATGAGGTGCTGCTTTATTTTGCTGCATCTGTTTTGTACCTGAAGCAGTGCACCGTTCTATTCCTGAAATGTATCTGTCTGCAGTTCCAAGTTGTGAGTGATTTTCTGTAAATGAAGTTGTGGACATATTCGGTTTGTGTGGAACTATAAATTTTGAAAGCTAAGCTTGCTAAATAGTTGCTCCATGTGATGGTGATGCTAAGAATAACATTTGTTCAACTGTAGATGACTGATAATCCACCTTTGGTAAATTATGAAGTTTGTGTTGAAGAGAAGATGTATCCTTAGTTTTGATCATGCCAGAGTTTTAAATTGCACGCTAATAATAAGAGAATTTGAGACTTCATTGTCTCAGTTCTACCAGTTAGTAACTCTCTCTGGAGAAAGAATGGGGTCTGAATAGACAGGTCAGAAAGCAAAGGAGAGTAGTATTGCTGAAATTGAATTCATCCAAGTCTTGGTGAGTACCTTCATGAGGTGGACTCTGTTTTTCACAAAATCTCACCAAGATGACACTGATATATAGACTATATATTGTATAGCGTATATCATGGGCAGAAGTAGCTCAAAAATAAAAAAAAAAAAAGATAGCTGGGTGCATAAGACCCAGGATAAGAAATTGCCTAATCCTGGTAGGTGCACTGGTGCCAGGACTGGAAAATATGACTGTAGAATCCTCAAAATACAGGAACATTCCCACAATGGGGCCAGACCAGGCCCAGGGGGAGGATGGCCCCCCTCTTGTAGAAGGAATAGCAGTCCACAAAAATCACAAAAACTGATAGGCCAAAGAAGAGCCATAAAGAAATAGTGGACTACTGAGGATAAGAAAGAAATTGTGTTACTATTATGATAAAAGCCCAAAATTTCCAGACACAAGATATGCACAAAGATTGAGAGAAATCAGACGAAAGAAAAATGCTTCCACAAGAAAAACTTTCAGAAGCTTCAAATAAAAGCTTGTGTTCATAAGTACAACAGATTTGTGAAAAACATTATATAGACCAAGAAACTCTGATCTGTTTGGTAAAAGAAGCATCTGAGGAAGTGTGAAAATATAAACAACAAAACCTAGAGATTTTTGAAAATTATAGAAAAGAAATATGGTCATGGAAAAGAGAGAGATTTGATATGGTGCAATATTTATGCATAGTCATTGGAAAGAGAGAGATTTGATATGGTGCAATATTTATGCATAGTCAAATGCCAAATTAATCACTACAAAAAAGGCAACCCCAAAGATATTTGAAGAGAAATACAGGCGAAGGCATCCAGATGTGGAAAATTTCACAATAAAAAAATATCAGAGGGAATGTAGAAAAGAAGATTAGTAAAGTAGAAGTTAAAAAAAAAAAAACAAAAACAGAAGTTGAAGTGATGGAATGCCTATGAAGTAAAGTATTTGATGTAGGTTTAACACAGGTTACATCACAGCATGATGGAATGAGTCCCCAAAGTAAGGAGAAACAGGAAGATCAGGAGGCATCTGAAGAAGAAATATGGACATGGGAAAGAAAAATATTTAATATGGTAATATTTATGCAAAGGAGAAAGCAAAACTAATCAATACAAAAAGAGCAACAGCAAAGATATTTGAAGAGAAATGCAGGGAAAGGAATCTGGACATTGAAAACTTTACAGTACAAAAAATAAGACAGAGGAAAAGATTACTAATGGAGAAGTTTAAAGAAATAGAAACTGATGCTGTGGAGTACCTGTGAAGTGAAGGAGTCAGTGTAGAAAATCGAAATCAGAAAACACCACAGCAGGATAGAGCAATAGACATCAAAATTAAGGAGAAACCAGTGGAACTGGGGCAAAAGGTCAGTTGCCATATGAAGATATATTGGAGCCTTTTACAGTATAAATGTTCACTTGAAGCTGGACAGCAAGGGAAGGAACAGCAAAGTGTGGCAACTCTGACACATCCAATGTTGATAGGCCAGTGAGTTCCCATATGACAGAGCAAATGATGACACAGGATGAAATTCAAGGGAATGTGCACAGAAAGATGTTCTAGAACTTTCTATAGAATATCCACAGGAAATGGATAACAAAAAATGTGCCCTCATTTTAGAAGAAAATTATCTAAGAGAAGAGTTGGTTGATTTAATAGAGACAGGCATATTAAGATCAGTGAAAGAAATGGACTGCAGAAGGTCAATAAAACCCAAAAAGTTAAGCTTGATAAAGCAAATGAGCACAGTAATTAGGACTGTCCTTAGAGATCCATGCAATATAACAGAAATAAACAGGATATATTATTGTGCAGCTAAATTTAATAGATAAAATTCTACCACAAGAACACAGGATAGTAAGGGAAAGGAAGGAGAGAAGTCTGTTATCATAATGGAAGTATCGAACAGAGAAAACTAAAGCAATTAAGAACAGAAGTGTCACTGTTCGAGTATAGAACAGGGAACAGATCAACAAAAAAACCTCAGACATGATAAAAGCAATGTGTAGTATTATAACTGATCAGGATTTATTATGCACTGTTGCAAGTAAGAAAGTAAAAATATCAGTACAGGCAGAAAAAACTTAGAAGATATTCAGATAAATATAATGGAAAAGTACAAAATAAGCAATTTATTGACGACCCAAAAATTTTTTGTAGAGAATAGGGAAACGAGGTAAAAGGAATTGAAAGACCACCAAAAAAGAAGAAACATGCATTTTGGAGAAGTATTTATGAAGATCCTGTGGAACATAAAGATGCTAAATGGATAGAAGAAGTAAAAGAAAGAATAAGAAGTTTAAAGGTACAGGATATGAAATGTGATGAAGTAACAGCCAGAGAGATTGAAACAAAGTTAAGAAAAGCCTCTAATTGGAAAACTCAGGCCCAGATGCAGTACCTAACGTCTGGTTAAAAGTATCTTTGCATGAAGATTTAGCCATGGCTAAGAACTATTTACATGTGCACCCTGAAAAGACACCAACCTCGTTAACAAAAGGAAAAGAAATGCTCCTACTTAAGAGTGAACCTGCAAGCTACCCTAAAAATTATAGACCAATAACTTGCCTTCCGACGATGTATAAACTATACACTGGAACTGATGCTGACGGAGTTTAGTCATTTAGAAGAAAACTTAATTATGGCAGTAGAACAAAAGGGCAGTTAAGAGTCCTATGGAACAAAGGGCCATTTGTTAAATAAAGTCATAGTGGAGAACTGTAAAAAGAGCAAGAATCTAAGTATGGCATGGATTGACTACAAAAAGCATTTGGCAGTTTCACACATCCATGGATAAGAGTGCTAAGAATGTATAAAATACACTCTGTACAGATAAATATCACAGTGACCATGAAACAGTAGCAAACCACTTAGCAGTTAAGCCATGATAAAGGACAAATTATTATTCCAGGGATAAAAATCCAAAGGGGATATTTCAGGATGGCTCCGTCACCATTGCTGTTTTACCTTGCCCTTAACCCATTAAGCTGTTTGCTTTAACAGATTAGGTAAAGGGTATAGTTTGGATCCCAGAAAGCAGTAAAGTGTAATGACTTCTCATCTTCTCTTTGTCAGTGATTTAAAACTATATGAATCATCAGATGAGGAAGTGAAAGCACAACTGCAAGTAGTCAAAACTTTTTCAGATGATATAAGAATGTCAGTCTTTAAAGCAGGAAAGCTGCAGCACCACGAAAACATCAATTTGGGACAAGAATGTGATAAAAGAAGTTGAGAAAGAGGCAGTGGTGCCCGGTGACTTCAAATTAAAGGGGGGCTGCAGGAAACAGCTGAATGGGTGGGGCCAATGGGAAGGGGTGTGGCCAGCTAGAAAGGGGTGGAGCTGTGCTCAAAACCACAACAACTGAAACTTTAATTAAATACGCTGCCCTGGGTGCCAAACCGTCATTACGAGAGTCCAGTCAAGACAAAATGAAGTGTAGAAAAAATATTTCAATCAATTGGCTACATGACAGCTTACTTAGTATCTAGATGGAAACAAAAAGGTTGAGGCATGAAAATATAAATTACTTTTTAAATGCATTCCTGGAATGCCAGTCAAAATCAAGTATAAAAAAAACAAGCAGCACTCCATTCAAACCAGTTCTCCTTGCACTGCAGTTCTAATTGTAATTTATCTTCACCTTTATAAAAGTACCAAGTAAAATGCTGAAAGTAGCAATCTCTGTGATACCCCCACTTGTAAAAATGTTTCTCATCGAAAAAGACCTGCTGCCTAACAACAATCTACTTGTTTCATGGGGAAGACATGATCAAAGTAAACAATGAACAGTAAACAAGCAAGCTCAAGATAAATTGCTTAAAGGATTCCTGCACAAGTTATGGACCACACATGATTGGCATTCTGTCTAGTTTACGGGTAAAGCCTGCAAAGATGACTGCAAGTCTACAACAAATGTAATGAGCTTCTGAAGATACTGTAATCCTGTCCTTTATTACAAACACTGTCCCATGAATTTCAATACCTAAGGCTTCTACTTTATCTAGTTATATAAATCTTCACAGCATGGCAACAACAAAAAGGCTTTCAGTGTTAGTAATTCTTTAACAGTATGCTTATTAAAGCTTACTTGCATCTTACAATCTCCTACAAGCTTACCTGATCATTAAGCATTGCTACTTAAACACAGAGCAATAAGGCACTGTGACAGCATGCATTTTCTGAATATTATGCATAAGTCAAAAGTATAATAATATGACAGAAAATCAGAATATTCTGCAAAAATCAAGGACAGATGAAAAGCCACTGTCATACTTGTGTCTACCTTGGATGGGGGAATACTCTGCACACTTACACTGCATAACTGCTCCTTGCCTTGCTTGGACACATCTAGAGTCAGTACATGGGGGAGTGGGGTGCAACAAGTATGTCACAATTTGATGTGTCTCTGGCTGATGGTGATGGCTCTGACACTTGTACCTCTCAACCTCAGAGCAAGAAATCTGGACAAAGCCATACATAGAAATGGGACAAAAGCCCAAAAATAAGGACAATTTTTAAATACTGCTCTTATAAACTTAGAAAGATAATAGAATAGTAGCAGGCCTTGCATTAGTATGAATTTTTTGAAGGGTATGAAATCTGAAACTCAAATGTCTGCCATTATTTTCTAACTTCAATCTTTAATGATTTGCCACTAATTTGCCAGAAAACCACAATTTTATGAAAAACGGACCAAAAATGTAATGCAAAAATATAAAATTGCCACACAATACAGCTGAGAACCTTTCAAAGAAGGGACACCTTTCTAATATTAGTACTGTTAACTTGAACAGCCGACAAAATAAGAGAATCTACATGCATTTCTGAAATAAATATAATGTATAACTCTGATCATTACAGTTATTTATAATTGTAAACCCTCCACGTTTTCTTCCAAAATTGCCATTTTGCAGAGGGATTATTAGGGGGAGAGCAACATTTTGAGCCGAAATTGGGGACAGTTGAAAGGTTTGGAAATTCCTAATTCTATAAAGCGATTTATTTGCACGTGTCTCTCAACCTCTTAATGCAGGAAATCTGGACAACGCCAAATATATTGGGGGAACATACAAACAGTACTAAAAATTGCTCTTGTATAAACTTAAGACACTTGATAGAATAACAGGTCTTGCTTTAGCATGCATTTTTCTGAAGGTTATGATTTCTGAAACTCAATGTCTGTCATTATTTAGCGACTTCATTCCTAAATGATTTGCCAGAAAACCACACATTTTATGAGGAACAAACCAAAAATAAGAAGCAAAAATCTATTCATTCTGCAAAAATCTGGACAGTTGAGAGGTATAGTTCAGCTGGGGTTGTCTTTGAGTTTGCTGCCCTTCCCCCCTCCTAAAATCATGGTTTCAATTGAGCCTCCCCCCTGCAGTCATTCCAATTTTCCATTCCTTGGTTATTTCACCCAATTTACCATAAACACTGTAATGTGCATACTGCTTTACTTTTGTGATGATTTGTATTTCATTTCAAAGTTTTATTTTGCGTTTTACAGCACAAACACTAATAGATATTTGCTAAACAAAGCAATGCAGTCTCACAATGAAAATAGACTTTGCATTAAATCTTCTCTGCCCTTGAAACTCACATTCATTGAAACAACATTGAAACCCACATTCAAAGAAAATACATTTTTGCCAGTGGCAGATGAAGATTAACTTTGGGCTGTTTTCAAATCACAGGCCCCTTGCACACGAAACATACATATGCTCTTTGATACACCTTCCTGATTGTATTAAATTATATTCCTTGTGTAATACAGTACAGTTTTAGAGGGGGTTTTAAATGTATTGTTTTGAACATTTTTCCAGTAAACGATGAAACAAAATGCATGCACCAATAATGACAAAACTGCCCAGTTCAGAACATTTCCATCATAAAAGTCTACTCAAACTTCTACAGTCCACAAGTATCAGTAAATCTGCACAATCTCTGAAGAAGTAAAAGTCATCTAAATAATTCCACATTAAAGAGATGTGTAACTAATGAAGAGGTTACTGCTAGCAAACAACTTTACATTTCATTGTTTCATCTACAAATAAAGTGCCTGTTGCCCTTGAGGAATAAATTGCCTATGTTACTCTCAAAAAATGATAAGCTAGTAATATTGCAATAGGGAATGGATGGCAAACTGATCATAGTTACTAGGTATCTTCACCAAAAAGGACTGCAGCATCCAACCCATTTGCAACACAGTACAGTATTAGCAATGCATCTACCTACTGTGAGACTAGAACTCACAGCCTTCTGCATCAAAAGCACGTACACTACTTGTTGTGCTATTAACAGTGCAAGCAGACTCAGCATAAGCAACACTAAACTTGCTCACCTGCAGCTCTCCGCTCCTTGTAAAATCTACTCAACACTCGGCTGCATCTCTGAACTTTGCAGCACAAGAAATCTGGAAAAAGCCAAACTTTATTGGGGGGGGGGGGGACAAAAGCCCCAAAACTAGGGACACATGTTAAACATTGCTTGTATAATGTTGGAAAATTGATAGAATAAAATGCTGTGTTACCACCATACATTTCACTGCCAAGACTTGAACCCAGGACCCTGTGCAAAACGGTCAGAGCAATATACCACTATGCCAAATCAGCTGTTTTGTAAAAGGGAGGAAGACTAACTTAAATGGCTACCATTTAGTTAATTCAGTTCTCACTATAGCTGTCAACCTCTTAGCACAAAACACCTGGACAAAACCAGTAATGGGGGAATACAGCCCCTAAACATATTCAGTGAATTCAGTTCTCCCCATAACTCTCAACCTTAGCACAGAAAACCTGGACAAAGCCAGTGATGGGGGAATTCAGTCCCAAAAATAGTGACAAATTTCAGCTATCCATCTTATAAACTTAGAAAATTGCTAGAATAAAAGGTTTTGTGTTACCACATACTTTCTGAAGAATATGAAGTCTGAAATTCAAATGCTTATCATTGCTATTTATTTAACATTGTTAACCAGGAAAGTTTGACTTGGAACAAAAGCCAATTTTCAGCAGAGGCCCAGGGAGAAACACTCCAGACATGTCTTTGTAAGATGGGAGGACACCAGAGCACCCAGAGGAAACCCACACAAACACAGGGAGGACATGCAGACTCCACACAGAAGGCACCCCAGTCAAGAATCAAACCAGAGAACCTGTAGCTGTTAGGCAACAATGCTCCCACTGCACTAGTGACCACGTAAAGAAACAAAAATACAGAAACCACAGATTTTATGGGGAACAGAACAAATATGAGGCAAAAATCTGCACATTTTTTTACAAATGGTGATTGGTAGGGAGTTCAGGCTCTTGCCACCTGGGCCCAAGGTACAGGGTTCAGGCCTGCGGTATTCTCTACCCACCACTATGTATCCTGAGTTCTCTAGCCACCAGTATATAGCAACTGGGGCATTTTATATACACACACACACACACACACACACACAGACACACACACGCACACCTATTATCTGCAGTACCTGAATTCAGTGTTCTCAGTTCCTGAGTCCATTTGCAGCTACACCGTATCCTCAGTCCTCCCGGCTGGTTTCCCTGCAAGAGTAGACTCCAACCTGCAGACTATGCAGTCTGGAATTTTTCCATTCTATGCGGTCGTCACCACATAGACTTCTGGGCATCTGCAGGGCAGAGATGCCTTTCCCCCTGTCCGGACTGCTGACACAGCAGTCTGGAGTTCTCCGAGTTCCAGGAACTCCAAGCACACATGTGCAGATTTCCGCACTCGGGAATGATTGTTTTATTTTGTTTTTCTTCTTCTTTCCACAGCTGGGGGGGGGGGGTAGAGTCCTGCACTTCTATAGCATGAGCCGGCCCTGGAAAGAGGGAGTGTATTAATATTTGGGACTTGAAGGATCAACAATAAAACCTGAACAAATACGAATAAAACTCAGGAATATTTTAGAAGACTTAAATTAATCCTGAAAACAGGGTTGATATCTAGGAACAAAGTTCAAGCAGTAAACTAATTTGCTGTGCATGTCCTAACTTAGTTTTGGAGTGAATGACTGGCCCCAAAACATGTTGGACAGGTTAGACAGGAAAACAAGAAGGATGCTTCATGCTCATCAAATGATTTATAAAAATCATTGCATACCAAGATTATATATTCCCCATTCCGAAGGAGGTATGGGCCTCCTTGAAATTGATTATATCCATAGCTCTGCAGTTGTGGGACTGCATACATATCTGCTGACCTCACAAGACCCAAACATAGTGAAAGTTTTGAAACATGAGGAGAATAAGTCGAGATGACTTCCCTGCTTAATGTAGCAGAAGCATGTAGGTGTCAAACGGCAGTGGAAATTTAAACCAGTAGTAGGTAAAAAAAAATTCAGTAGAACTGAATACGACAAAAAACAAGAGAACATAAGGTGAAGGATCAGATGAGATGGCAAGAAATGTGGAAAATGCATAACTATAGTTGCAAGTATAGAAAATTCCTGGAACATTATGTTAGTTCAGATCAAACACAGGAATGATTAAGGAGGTGAATTCAAACCAAACGATGAAAAGTTAATTTAATATTGGCAGCCCAAGATAGTGGCCTATGTACATATTGGTTTACAAAGTCCATTGAACTTGTGGGAGAAACAGACATTTCTGAATAAGTTTATACGAAAGTGGCAATCCATAGGTTATTACGCTAAGGTTTCTGGTTCCTGGGGTCTTTTGCACTACTTGACAATTTTTTGGTTTTGGTTTTTGTCAAGCCCTCAGGTGTTTCCAGTTTTTGTTACTTAGAAACAGACAGATGTTGGTTTTGTAAAACAGAATTGGAAAGTTACACACCTTGTTGCTGGTTGTGACATACCAATGACAGAAGGACTGTATACTAAAAGGCATAATAATGTGGCAAGACTATTACACTGGGGATTGTGCAAACATTATAATACTGAATTAGCTGAAACACTGGAAACATGAGCCACAAAGCATCACAGAAAATGAAGTCTACATTACATGGGATCACCCACTACCAAGAGTTCAAAAGATAGATGCGAGACAACTAGATATAGTGGTCCATGAAAAGTAGACAGAAGTAAATCTGATTTTTGAAGTTGTTACATGCAGTGACATTGTCTTGCATACAGAGAGACAGTCATAAAATATCAGGATTTGCAGGCAGAAATGGGAGCAATGTGGAAAAAAGATACCCAGAGAGTTCCAAAAGTAGTAGAAGCAATGTGTCTTATAAAGAATCTACAGTCATATTTAGATATGTCACCGATGCATGCAACTCCATACAAATTGCAGGAGTCATTACTGGGCACACTGCGGGTACTGCAAAGAGCACTTCTAGCTGACATCAAAGATCGAAACAATACTAACTTTGTGAACTTTAATCTTACTTTGACTTAGGAATGGGGTCCATTCCCATTTATTTTATTTTTATTTATTTGCAGTTTGTTTACCGGGATAGTCCGTTGGGCCGAGAAGAGCCCATTTTTCACTGGAGTCCCAGGGAGAAAAGATCCAAAAAGCAGTATACAATGTAAAACAAAACCGCTTCATAACAGCATTATACAATATAAACAAATCATTGCAGTTAAGTAGCATGGTAAAAAGAGGTGTAGAACATAAGACTAAAAATTTCAATTTACAGCAGAAATATAAAACGAGATATCAATAAATTAGTAAATATTAGCCAATACATTTGACAAAACAATGGAAATAACAGTAGAGGCAAGAGATTGGATCTGAGAGTAGAGTAGGGAAGGGGATAGGAGGAATTGTGTAGAAGTGAGGAGGAGGGTATAGTAAGGAGAAGTGGTGGGTGAGCATATGGTAGAGACGAAGGTGACTAGGAGGGAGTGTAACTAGAGTAAGAAGGAAGAGAGAGGTAAGCAGGGTACATAGCCGAGGGGAGATTGTGGGGTGAGGGCAGGAACATTCCCAGAGTGATGTAAGATGGGAGTGAAGCAAGGTCTTAAAGGTGGTCTGGTTATGGGTGGTGCGAATAAGAGGTGGGAGAGAGTTCCAAAGGTGTGCACGGGAGAAGGATAGTAGATTGTTGCCTGCTGGTCAGGCACGTTTATGTAGTTCAATTAAATTCTGGTTGTTGGATCTTAGTAGTCTGTTGGGTAGATGCATTTTGAGAGAGCAGGTGAGGGAGGGGCAGAGAGAGAGAGATTGAAGATAATTTTGTGAACATGAATGAGTTGAATGTAGGTAAGATAACTGGACAGTTGTGTAGGGCATTACAGTGGTGTTAGGAGGATTTGTGGCCAGTAGTGAACTTAGAGATTTTGTTGTAGCAGGAAGAGAGTTTTGTCTTTAGAAGATTGAAAGTTTGTAAGAAGTGGGGCACCATAAAAGAGCGAATGAATGAGGTATGTTGTAGCGAAAACAAACTTGGTGGATGGAGTGAGGTAGCAGTTGTGGCAGTAAAGCATACCAAGTTTCTGGTGGGTTTTCTTAACATTAGCTTGTAGGTGGGTGTCAAACTTAAACTGTTGTAAATGAGGACACCTAGCAATTTGGCATGGGATACTACCTCTAGCGAGGTATTGTTTAGGCTAGTGATGGAGAAAGATTTCTGGTCTATGAAGGTGTTTTTTGAGGGAGTAAATATCATGCGTTTTGTTTTTGATGCGTTGAGTGCTAGGTGGTTGTCTAACATCCAGTGCTCAGTATATGAGAAGGCATCTTGGGTTAGATTTAAGAGATCGATGGTAGAAGAGGTGGAAGAGATTGTCTAGTCATCTACTTATAGTATAAATTTAGCGTTGGGGATGTTCTGATACAAGTCATTTATAAAAATGATGGAGTAGTCGGCCTAATATGGAATCTTGGGTATTAAGGAAGGAGGAGGTGGCTTTTTTCCATTTGACAGCTTGTTGCCTGTTGGAAAGGTAACTAGTGAACCAGTTTATAGAAGAGGAAGAGAGCTTAAGATTAGAGAGTTTGGATAGGAGAAGGTTATGAGAGATAGTATCAAAGGCCCTGGATAAGTCTAAAAGGAGGGTAGATACTAGAGACCTGGAGTCATGAGCTTAGTTGATGGTTTCTAGGAAGGAGAGGAGAGCGGTGGTAGTACTGTGACCAGGACAAAATCTATGTGTTGTGGGGGGACGGTAAGCAGGTGGTTGTCTATGAGGTGGGGTATAAGTTGTAGGTGGATGCAATTTTCCTATAACGTTTAAGATAGGGGATGAGATGGCGATAGGTCGGAAATTGGGAATATTGTTGTGTTGTTGCCCCCTTTATGAAGAGGAATGATAAATGCCTTTTTCCAGAGTTTGGGTACGTAGCCTTTATGGATAGACCGGTTTACTAGAATGGAGATGGGGAAAGCGGTGGCTTCGGCAGCTATTTTTATTAAGTGGGAAGCGAGGTTGTCAGGGGCGTTTGTGCATGGTTTCAATTTCAGGGGTAGTTTTTTATGGTAGAGATGGGTGGATTTGGTGGAGAAGGGATGGCTATGGGAAGTGGTAGTATTAGGGGAGGAAGGGATAGTAGAAGATGAAGTGGTGTTGGGAAGGGATAGTAGAAGATGAAGTGGTGTTGGGGAAAAGTCAGTTTAGCTATGGAATCAGTAAAGAAGGTATTTAATTGGGTAGCTAAGTCCAGATCAGGGGCATTTGGATCAGGGCAAAGTCCAGATCAGGGTCATTTGGATCAGGGAAAGGTTATCTTTTTTGCCAGGATTGAGGAGGGTGGTGATACTATCCCAGAATTTTTTAGGGTTGGTCTTGTGGTTATTTTGAAGTTTGGAGAAGTAGGGTTTACTGTCAGATAAAATGAGTTTCTTTACTTTGTTGCAAAAGTAGTTTAGATTTCGTTCAGGGTGGTGGGAGTTCTATTTTTCTGGTAGTGTTTCCAGGCTTTGTCTCGGAGATGCATGATGATTTTAGTTTATTTGGTTAACCATGGGACAGTGTTATTTTTAATTCTTCTTTTAAGAAGTCCAAAAGGCAACCACAGTGTTCTACCATGACCACAAGTAGTAAAATGAAACACTGCAAGCAGCAATTATCACCAGCCAACCTAGAAGAAATCTGTTTTATTCACAATGTTAAAATGATTGAGTGCTTTCATCCCCATGTAACAGGGACTTCATTAGAATCAAAGTAGAAAACTGCCAGCTCATTTAAATAGTAAACAAGTAGTGACCTCACACAATTGTATAAAAACTTTTAAAGGTAATATTCCGTATACCAAAATATATAGCCAAATCTTAAAATACAACCAATATAAAAACTATAAGAACAATGTGCTTTATAAAAAGGTAAAAATTAAAAAAAAAAAAACGTATTTGATAATTTCCAAAGGCATATATTGTAAACCAGTAATAAGTGCATAAACATAATATTCTTAAGGGATGGCTTTTCTGATTAATATGGGTTTGAGGGAAATCTTTTAGTTTATTCCTGGTGTTTGTATGGCATGCAGTCTTATTTTCCATTTGATCCGTCTTTCCTCGATATAACTTCTGTAATCTACACCCCTGGGGTTTGGTATAACTCTGTTATGGCAAAAGAGAAATTAATAAAACCAATAGTGGTGTTCATACATCCTGTCCCCTAACCATCTCAAAGTTTTTACAATATGATAGGCTGGGCGGGGTTTACCAGTAGCGAGATAAATAACCCCAGTTGTCTGACAATTACCTCTGACAAAACACGCCTTGGACTTTAACGGATTCTCCAAAATTAGTGTCTTTTTGTCATAGATATATTTGCATTGTGAGCACATATCACATTTGGATGTGCCTGATTTATCTAAATTCCAACTTTGTGGAGTTTGTTCTAAGCTTTTCTTAAGGTTTATATCTGTTTTAAACACAAAAGTTGGCTTAATACCAATTGTTGACCGCAATGTGGGATTACTTCTCAAAATAGCCCAATTATTTTCTATAACTTTCCTAACTTGGTGAGCCCTTCCCCAGTAAGGAATAATCATAGCTCTAAGTTTTTTTTCCACTGACATCTCTTTCTTGTACTGCACTACCGAGTAGAGGCTTATATTTTTTCCCCATTCATTTTTAACATATTCCACAGTCTCCTCAACTTTTTTTTTTTTTTTTAATTTTTTTTTTATTTTAACATTTGTTGACCGGGAATGTCCGACTAGGTTCCACAGATCCTGTTCTCCTTGGAGGCCCGGGGAGAAATGCTCCAGAAGAATGTCTTTAGACAACTAGTTTAGTTTAGCAGGGTAACTTCTCTCCTAAAACATCTCGGCTACTTTATGCAGCTCATCCTCAATATCACCTACCATCTGTGTTATTCGGGCAAATCGCACAAGTTGCTGTTGACAATACTTTTCTTTTGGTGGTGCGGGTGGCTACTAGAAAGCTCTAAGTAAGAATTGCTGACTGGGTTTTCTATGTACATTGGATTTAAACATATTATCAATCTTTTGAATATAGGTATCTAAGGTATACCATTGGAGCTACTAGTATAACTGAATCTCAAAAATTGGTTGTTTCACTCAATAAATTCCTTGATTTTTAGCATCTGCACCTGTCCAGAGAATAAAGATGCCATCCAAAAACTGAACGTACATCCTCACATGTTTAAATAGTTCACTCTTGAAAACCTTGTTAAATTCCCATTCTAGTAACACTGGGTTTGCGTGTATGGGAGCACATGAGGCTCCCATAGCTACACCTTTGTTCCGTTTGAAATACTTGCCCTCAAAATATATATAATTGTAATCAAAGCACAAAACCCATAAAGTCAATAATTAAATTTACGTTATTAGAAAAATTTGTATTTCTACGTATACTGTCAGAAAATAAGTCCATCCCTTCATGTCTAGGTATTGATGTGAACAAGTCACCACATCAGTAGTGAGTTATATTGAGGAAAGAGAGAGGAACTGGCAAATAAGACTGCAAGCCACACAAACACCAGGATTAAACAAAATGATTTCCCTCAAACCCATATTAATCAGAAAAGCCATCCGTTAAATTGTGTTTATGCACTTATTATTGGTTTACAATACGTGTCTTTGGAAATTATCATATAAAATAATTTTTTTAAATTTTGACATTTTTATAAAGCACATTGTTTTTATAGTTTTTTATATTGATTATATTTTAAGCATTAGACATATTTTGGTATATGGAATGTTACTTTCTACTTTACTTTTAATTCTTTTAGTTTTGGAGGGAGCAAAGCTGTTTAGTAGGTTTAAGAATGTAGTGTTGAAGTATGTTACAGCATAATCCAGGGGGAGGTTTTTTTAGAGGGCTCCAGTCAGTGTGCATGAGGGAGTTAGAGAAGGATCAGGGTTGAAGTTATTTTAGAGAGCGTATAGAGATGTAAGTGTGAGGAAGTTGCAAGGAGGAGGGAAGGTGATCGCTAAGAGAGTCAGGTAGGGTACCACTGTCAGAGATGTAAAGGGGGTGTGAAACTAGAAAACAGTCATGAGTACCACCAGAGGGGCTGTCCTTGGGGGGCCTGGTGGTAGAGTTGATTAGTTCTGAGAAGTTATATAGGTTTAGGGAGCTAGTAGGAGATTGAATGGTGGACCAGTTAATATTAATGTCACCAAGGATTATGGTCTCCTTGCTAATATTAGAGGAGAACCAGAAGAGGATATCCTCCAGAATAGGGATATTGTCTCCAGGAGGAATGTAAAGAGTGGCTATGCATGTATGTTTGTGTCTGTTTAATTGAAGTAGGGCCAAAGTTAGTTTGGCATTGGCAAATTGAGGGATGGGTTTAGTATAGGGAGTAACTGAAAGAGAGGAGTATAGAAGAGTTACTCCTCCACCTTTCTTGTGGATTCTGTCTTTTCTAATGATATTGTAGTTGGGGGGGGGGGTGATTTCAGATTCTTTAATGTGGGGTTTTAGCCATGTTTCAGAGATGGACAGGATGTCTGGGTGGTTATGGAGGAGCCAGGCATGGAAATTATGAATTTTGTTACATAAGCGTTGAACATTTAATGTGGTGAAAAGAAGGGATTTGTTATTTGGGGAGGTAGAAAGTGCGGGTGACTTTGAATGCAGAGAGGGGGGAGCGGCCGGGGTTAGGTTGAATGTCACCAGAGATCAGAATGGTAATAAGTTGACTGTTGTGGGAAAAGAGGTGTTTAGAGTTTTTGGTATGCAGTTTGAGAGTCTGGTAATGTGTTGAAATAAGGTTGGTAGAGTAGGATAAGAGTAGCTTGGAAGCAGAAATAAGTTTATAAGGGAATAGGAAGTAGATGCTGGGGTAGTAGAGGTAGGGGAATATATGGATTGAGGAATGTTTTTCATTTATGGGGTGTGGAATTGTTGTGTGGAAAGGGGGGAGTAGTTAGTATTGGGAGGACTTGTGAGAAGGGTAAGGCAGGTTAGGGAGAGAAGAGGAGGTATTAGGATTATAATGGAGGAAAGATTTAGAAGCATAATGATAAATTAGTATTTCAAGATATGGTAGGATATTAATTGGTTGAGAAGTAGATAGGGCTAGTGCTATTGTGGGAAGAAACAGAGGAGGGGAGGGGTGGATGAGTGTGATGTGGAAGAGGGGGGAGGAATGATTAACTAGTGTGGAGGTGGGAGTGGTTTTTGGCTATAAGAGTAGGTGTACTGGGGATGGAATTGGGGGCAAGGTAGGGGAGCGGAGTGAGCCCATAGGGCAAACGGAGTGGGTAGAGCCGAAAAGGAGGGTGACCTACCGTGAACAATCAATGAATTTGGAAGACTGGCAGTGAGCAAGAGAGCAAGCTCAGTTAATTGTGCACAGGGATGCAACTATGGGTCAAGTACAGAACTGTAAACCATTAGACAGAAATAGAATTCACTGAAGTGAAGTCTGGAGACGGACTAGGGCTGCTATGGGATAAGGTTAGGAACAGGGAGTGGGTGAACACTGCCACCTAGAGGTGGAATTGCAAATTACTACTGGAATATTACAGATCCAGGCAGGGGAATGAGGAGAAGATCGGGGGGGTAATGGGGGAATATAGACTGCAGTAGGCTGCTAGCAAATGTGTGCAAGAGCACTAAGCTGACTTTGGTAAAACGAAACAGTGGAAATGACATATTAGTTAAGCTACTGATATTAGAAACCCAAAAGATTTGGAGAAATTTAAAAAAAAAAAAAAAAAAAAAAAAAAAGAGAAATGTTGGACACTAAATGCAAGCCGGCAGCTGCTGAAACCAAAATAATTTTTGAAACCAAAGTGTTTGAAGAGAAAGTTTGATTTTAGGTGTTCCATAGGTGGCAGAGAAGGGGACCTGTATCCATTTTAACAAACGGTCCATGTTTAAGTGGATTAAACTACCAGCTTTTCTCCCTGGGCCTCCGCTGAAAATGGACATGCATCCAGTCGGACTATCCCGGTCAACAAATGTAAAATAAATAAATAAGTACAACGTATAATTGAGAGAGCTTACAAGAACTTGCAGTGCTAATCCATGGAAGTCCCCTCACTTTGATAGTTTCTTTTTACCTCTTACCTCTCGGCAGTTCCTGTCCTTGTTCACTACATCTTTTGGACCCACCTTAACCTCTACCATGTTCAATCTGATCCACATCCAGGGAGAGAGAAATTGAGGACACAGGCCACACTCACTGGTGCACAGCAGTGCTGTACCAAACTCTCACACCTCCTTGGCAATCTTGCATGTTCTGCTAGTGAATGCATTCAGGAGATGCAGTGAGTCAAGACAGCCCCCCCTCCCACCGCAGGATAGAGGTAATCCAGCATCAGCCACTCACTCCTGTCCTGTCTGCATACCCCCTCCACAGCATCTATGCAATTAGTCATACATGAGTCATCTAGGGCACAGTCAGGGCTTCAGCCTTCTGTGCCATATGGTCAAAAACCTGGCAAGATATTGAGGGTTATTGAAGTTTGTTTTCTAATTCTGAGTAGTCTTGAACTGCAAACCAAGAAATGTTTTTTACCCCCTGCTATCTTCCTTTGCAAGGGAAAGAGGCTAAGGTTCTGTTTTTTGAACCTTGTGACCTTTATGTTATCTTTGCCATGTAGAATTGGGTTCTAGGAGTCTTCCCCCCCCATGATGCACTTGCAGCCACGTGGTCCTAGATAGCAAGTACAACCAAGGAGGATTAAAAGTGTTGCAAGTTACTGAAGAGCTGTGAGCTCTATCACAGAATGTCAGCAGGAGACCACTGGAACTACTTTTCTTGCTCTGAAGATACGGGGTTGGTAAGAAAGTGGTGCTTATAGGTTCATTGGATGATACTAGGCTGTTGTCCCAGAGGCCCTTATAAGCCTAGCCAAGAATTTCACCCATGTTCCCACAAAGTCAGCACCTGTTTTCCCTGTCCAATAGGGACACAGGTGGGATCCCATGGGTATATTTTCTGTTTCTCATCCAGTCGTCCAGGTTCCTCTTAGAGGGCTAGTGAGGTACTCTTCTTGACATGGAGAGGAAGTCTATTCCACAAATGGGGGAGTTGTTGGGACACAGATCTATCCCGCCAACAAGTTCTATTAATGTCACAGACCATGCTGAGACCTTGCGTGCCGGTTGCGTGAGTAGAGTTTGACTTAAAGATATGCATCAACTCCATCAAGGCTGAGTCTGAGATGGCCTTGTATGCCAGACAAAGGTCACCTCTGAGCAGTCTGTACAAGATTGAGTAGACTGACAGGGCTTTTAGCCAATCTATATAGGATAGGTGTTTGAGACCCTGGATTTTCCTGGTCAGGAACCTCTGTGGTCTTTCCAACTGCTGCGTGTGCTTGGCAAGGTACATGCCAGAAGTGGCATTGTACTCTATAATGGGTCTGATAAGGGAGGAGTACAGGAATGTTATGACCTTGTTCCTGGATGAAATACCCATACTTATGAGATAGGCCATGTAGAAACCTTTCCGTACAACTGAGGTAACATGGTGGTGAAAAGTCAGGTTGCTGTCAACCTGGGTGCCCAAGTCCCTCACAACTGATTGTGTGCTTAGTACGTTGTTGTTAATGTGATAATTAGTGGGGACACCATTTTCCCCAAGGGGGGTAATGATGTATTTCTTGGTATTCAATTTGAGGCCATGCTTCTGGCACCAGTCATTAGTTTGCTTAAGGCCCCCTTGGAGGATGTTCACATCACTAGGGGAATTTGAGAGTGCCCAGGTTGCACTCATCTGCAAACTTGGTTGGGCACAGACCACTGGTTTTGGTGTGTACCTCAGAAAATTATATCCCAAACAGCAAAGGCCCCAAGACCGATCCTTGAGGTACACCGCTTGTTACGGGTCGACTACTAGAGGTAGCTTCCCCTATTTTGACTGAGTGGGCTCCATTAGTGAGCCAGTTAGCTACCCATCTGGTAACATATGGGTTGATGCCTAGCTGGGAGAGTTTATCTATTATGCCTGAGTGGGGAATAGTGTCAAAGGCTTTGGCTACGTCAAGGTAGGTGTGTCCACCATCTTGCCCTCATGACTATTTCGAAGAAGGCGACCACGTTTAAGAGGCATGATCTACCTTTGACAAAACCAAACTGTGTGGGATCAGGCATTTCGAGGTTGCCAATGTCTTCATTTAGAAGGTCCGTGATAATGCGTCCCATGGCCTTGCAGATCAGGCTAGTTAGGCTGATTGGCCTATAATTGCCTGGGTTGGTGGATGCTCCACCTTTGTGCAGAGGGATGACAGTGGCTGTCCTCCATTCTGCTGGGATGAAGCCAGTGCAGAGGCTTTGGTTGAACAGGTTACATAATGGTGCTGAGAGCTCTTGCCTGAGTTCATGTAGGACACAGCAAGGGATGTGGTCCGGTCCCATGGAGGATGTATTTTTTGCCTTTGAGAGGGCATTAATAACCTGCTCCCTGGTGATGGGGGGGGGGGCTGGGGATGTTCTAGTTTACTGATAGGTGGATGGGGGGGTGTGAAGTTTTCACTGAACTTGTCTTCCATTAGGTTGGCTATATCTATGGCGTTTGTGTATGTGGCATTCTTGACCACCAGTTCAGAGCAGATTTGGGAGTTACCTTTGAGATTGAGGACATATGTGAAGAAGGCCTTGTGATTGTCTTTAGTGGAATCTACAAACCCAAGTCTAAAGTTGGACGCAACATGTACAGCTATCACCCCACTGTTGCTTGGAATAGGCTCCCACTAGAAATCAGGACCCTTACACATCCTAAACAATTTAAGACGGCCACCAAAGAGCACTTTAAAAGTCATTGGTTCTGCCACTGCACTCTCCCTCCTTAACATCCTCTAATTCTCATATCTTAATCTACTTTCTGCCCTTCACTCACTCTTCTCACTAGCTCTCTCTAATCTTCCTTGACTACTCTTTCTACTGTCTTCTAAAATCTATTAAGCAAATCCCCTCAGACAAACATTCTGTTGTAATTCTTGCCTTTATGCAACTACATTATGATAAAACTGGGCTTTTGTAACCACTTACCCCAAAAATTATATTCATCGTAATGACATTTCTTTTTATACATCTTGAAATAGTTTTGCTGTACTCCTGATTGTTGACACTGTGTAACATTGTATTGTTACTTAATGCCTTGTAATAATCCTGTAACATTGCTGTTTAATGCTAATTTGTAACTAAAATTGCTTAGTATGTTGGAGCTTTTCTCCCCGGGCCTCTGCTGAAAAAGAGCTCTTCAGATCAGTCGGACAATCCCGATCAACAAATGTAAAATAAATGGGGCCAATTTGGACTCTGTTAGCCTTAGAGGATTTCACCAGTGACCTTATTTGCTTCTTGAGACAAAGGAGAGATTGTTTCCAACTTGGCACCTGCTTCTTCTTTGCCCTGGGCAGCAATTATTTTATTTTATTATAGAGTCTGTTTATTGCTGCTGTCCACCAGACAGCTTTACTCTTCCTTAAGGATAATGATTTGGTCCTGTCAGGTATTGCTGAGTCCATGCAGCTATATATGTGCGCATATAGTTTTTTGGTGTAGGCTTGGACATTAGTGCTTGATTCAACTGAAAGGATGGTAGCTGTGAAGCTGCTTATACCTGATCTCAGGAGGTTGTAGTCAGCTTTGGAAGTTTTTTTTTTTGACTCTGGTAAGGGGGGGTTCAAATGTGATTGCTTTATGGTTGGAGCTTACCAAGAGCATGACACTGTAGGGTTGCTACAGTGGCTACTCATGTTGGTTAGTACCAGGTCCAGGATATTTTCACCTCTTGTGGGGGTGTCGACCAGCTGATCCAAATCATTGGCACTGACTAAATCGAGGAATATCTGGGCGTGTTTGAGCTAGAAAAGGCCTTCCATTCTATGGTTGTGTAGTTAGTCGCCCAGGATCAGGGTAGAGGGCTGAATCATGATGGATTCAAGTAAGTCCAGGTAGATTGAGTGGGCCTCCTAAGTCATGGTTCGGGGTCTGCTTGTCACTAGGATATAAGAACACCTGAAGCAGACTATGTTCCAAACTGAATTAAGAAGATTAATTTGAAGAAGTGCAGCTAGGGTTATTTCAATCTAATTATTATTGTAGATTGTATTACATCAGCTTTAAATGTATAGTTTTGGCATTTATATAACTGCAGTGTTTTATGTGATGCTTGGAGCTATTGTCCTGATTTTAGTCTGTGCTGTTAATTTAGAGACCCCTCTTATTTATTGCTTAGAATAAATAAGATCAATTATCCACTTTTAATACATATATAATTCATACAAAATTTGAGAAATTATTTCTGAGCACAGTATTTTGATCTAAATGAAATTGCTAAACAAGAAATAAATGCAGCCTTAACTAAGTACAGTAATTATGTACTCTCTCCACTTCCATACCTGTTCTCCTCTCACAAGTAGTATATCTGATATCCATTATATTCAGAAATATTTCTATTTCTAATATGCAACTGAATATGACATGTTATCACTTTATATTGTCAATTTTCCTACAGACACCTTAGTTAAATTAACTTTCTACAAATAAGAGAGATGGATTTTGTTCCATTTCAAGTAAGTGTTTTTCTTGCAATAGACAGTGCAGCCTAAAGCTCCTATGGAGTCTTCTTCAAACAAACCTTTATGTCCTAGAAAAATAAAAATAATCTTTCTATGTAAATTCTAAATGAAGTGTTGAACATTAGCTCTGTCTTATATCGTACTGTAAAATTATGTCTGTACTCAAATTTTGCATTATGATCGGTACCAATGTTGTGTTGATAATGGAAAAAGACCAGAGGCATAAGTGAGGAAATGTAGGAGATGATGTGGAGAGGTAGAAGATTTTTCTCGATGTGTATGTATCAAATTGCACTTAAGGTTATATTCCTCCCTTCTCTCAATGGGGTAACAGTATGTTAAGAGTTTCTCATAGTAATGCATCCCACTTGTCCCTCACTGACAATAGAAATTAGAATAATCTTATTTCATATAACTTTGGATCTCCCAGTTGTTTAATGAAACAAAGCAAAAGGTTTTATATTTTGTCAGGTTCTCTTCACTTCATTTAACTACTCTTTTCCTTGTGCCAGTTTCCCACCTTTATTTTCCCTCCTTGACAAACTCAAGAAATACTTCAAAACTCATTGGTTAGGTCCTTGCACTACCCCGACTAGTGACCTATTTCTTAGGTGCCTTACCTTCAACTACTTCTAACTTTTTTCTACCACTCCATTTCAAGAAGGGTCAATTGTATAGCTGCTGCTCAGTGTGTCTTAAACCTGAATGTAATGTTAGGTATGTTTAACTTTGAAAATAATGTTATGTTTTGTAAAGTGTTTTACAATAAGTACTATATGCGCTAAATGCTGGTATTGCTTATGACTGTAATCTGCTTGAAACTAGCATTTACTAAATGTTCAATGTGTATTATTATCTTGGAGCTTTTCTCCCTGGGCCTCAGCTGAAAATGGACATGTATCCAGTCAGACTATCCCGGTCAACAAATGTAAAATACATTTTTGTTGTAATAGATACTATGATTCATTTTTATCACTGGTGCCAGTAAAATAAATACTTCTCCATTATACAGAGAATCCTAAGGCTTCATTCACATATTGACCAACTTCTGTGAGAAGTGGATTAACCCTTATTGTTCATTACAAATTAGTGTGTTTAGAGTGTGTTTAGATTCTAAGATGCAATTAATTGATAAATATAATATAGAGCCAAATTAAATATAATCTTCTTCTTCTTCTTTCGGCTGCTCCCGTTAGGGGTCGCCACAGCAGATCAACTGTTTCCATTTCTTCCTGTCCTCTGCATCTTGCTCTGTTAAATATAATATAGATCCAAATTATAAATAAAAATAATTAGTGAAGAGAAATAAAAGATCCAGTGCTGTTTATGCAAAACAGTACTTAATTCATTCCTTTTCCTCTCCATAGTCCAGTTCTTCCACTTATAACTAGAAGAGGTATATTTTAGCACAATTTGTACTGTAGGTGAGCAACTTAGATTTTTTAAAAATACTAAATGATACAATTTTGACATCAGATATTTTGCAGTTTTTTTAGAATCACTTTTATGTACATGTCCAACAACCTGTCAACAAAAGTATTTTTAGGTAACATTTAATCAACTGAAACATGCCAACAGTGAAAGTACAAAAAATTCCAAGTCTGTCGTGAGCTAGCTTTAGACATTGTGTAATGTATATAGTGTTTTACCAGTATTCCCAACACTTCATATCTATTTTTAGATGCTTAATTTTAGCCAACCTATGCTAAAACTTGTTGCGTGTCTAGTAATATCATTTACCTTTCATATTAATTTCCTTCCCAGATGTTTCCATATATGACATCACTGTAATCATTCAAGCTCCACTTATTTGTTGGCTTAAAATCTATTTAATTAAGAAGGTAATATCACATCTAGGAAACTGAGTTTCTTTATGGAAAGAACTTATAGCAACATATAGCAAATGTTATAACTTGCTTCAATTAAGTAACTTTAAAAAAGAAGTAAAAAATCACTATCCTCCCCCAGTAAGCTAGTTCTTAGATTTCAACTATCAAGTAGCCATTATAGCATATAGAGTTTTCCACTGTAACAGAATGATTTTTTTTAACTTAACTGTACATTCATCTTAACTTACTAATCTCAAAGTTCTCAGCTGCCTTTCAATTTACTTATATTGACTCAAAATATGATAATTTATTGACTTGTTTTACAATTTTGACAGAATGAAAACCTTAGTACATTACAAGAAAACTACTGATATAGGCCAGTCACAATTAAAGCCTCATTCTAGGTACTTCAAACGTCTTCCATGGCAAAGAGCTAGGCTTCCTGCTTTGCCTACTCTCTCTCATGACGTTAACTTTCTTCAAAATATAACTAAAAAAAATCAAGGTGAGTATTGGGAGATGCATCAGTTTTTTTAATCAAAACTGCAATATGAAAATTGTATATATAAAAAAAATCTTTAGTCAGAGACCAAAGTTTCCTTATCAGAAAAGATCCAGTGTAGATCTGATCTTGACTTGGGTTCAAAACATGTACTATTGATATGCTGGTCAGATGTTTTTCTAAGCAGTCTAGGTGTGAAGAGATGAGTGCTATGTATTTTGTACAGGCATAAACAGATGTACAAAACAGTACTTTCTTAAACAAGTATGTTAAGATTCAGAATATAAAAGCTCTATATTTAGTAGCTAATGTAACATTAGGGTGCTTTGACACAAATGCAACTGAAGGTTTTTTTTAAATGGTATACGAATTTCAGATATTTTCTTAATAGCAAGTTTGTCAAGTTCACAATGAAGACCAGTTAATCAAATTAAGGAGCATCTCTCTTATTTTTGGGTGGCTTTCATTTTTGTTAATGTAAGTTGTTTTATTATTTGTTCAAGCTAAATGTAATATTGGGATTTAAGAGTTTTAAGTTGAGTAATCCCAAATTTATTTAACATCGGCTTTGGTAGAGTGGGATTAATCAGTAATATTGTACAACGTAGCTGTTCTGCAGCTGCTTCTACAGCAGCTAGTTACATGTCCCTTGATCTTGGGATATGTGCTTTTGTCTACGTACGATTTACAAGTAATCAAGTCTGTAGAAAATGGGTAGTGCTGTTCTCCTTCACATGTATTTCTTAAGGGTGCTTTATAGAAAGTTAACTCTTAAGTGAGTCCTATGGAGGTGTTGGGGGGAGACATGTTTTGCATTTGTTAGTCCTTTTTTTGTTCCTGCTGAACAGAGTGTAGTGTTTGCCTTTCCTTTTGTTTGGTCAATATAGTGGACTATATTTTGTCTGGTTAGTTAAGTGAATAACTGTTTTTGAAGGTAGGACTTGTCTCCCATAAGACTTCAAACAGTTCCATTGTACGCACGTTTTATTTAGATTAAAGATCTGAGTTTGGAGGGTGAACAGTAATGTCCTGATCATGTTTTTTAATTTTTTATTTTACATATGATTACCGGGAAAGTCCGATTGGATGCAGGTACTTTTTCAGCAGAGATCTGGGGAGAAAAGCTCCACATAATACATGTTAAACAAAAAAATATATGTTAAAAAAAAAAATACCTTTCCTGTAACTAGTGTAGTCCAGATTCAGATTTGCTGTATCCAGGACTGTATGTAAGCTCCTGAGCCCCCCCCCCCAAGGTTTCTGTGTTGGAGGGAAGCCTTCTATCTTATCAGGGGGAGTGGTAAGCACTAGGTAACCTATCTATCACATAAGGAGTGGTTCTGGCCCAGAAATTGTAGTTATTGGCCGTTTGGGAAGTTTTTCCATCTCTCTCAACTTTCTGATTTAAAAGCCCACATTTGCACTTGTTTCCCCCCTTTCCTGTAACTAGTTTAGTCCAGATACAGATTCTTACTTTTAGCACTTGAATTTGCTTATTCGTGATCAGCACTTGTTCAGAACTTGTAAGCATATCTACTAATTACTTCAGCACTCAACTTTCCTCATTACCTAGAGGAAAACAGTTTGGTACCTACTTTCCTCACTTGCTTAGAGAAAAACAGCTCTTGTATTCACTTTCCTCATGTATCTAGAGGAAAATAGTTTTTTTATTCAGGCATGTCCAAGGGTCAGCTCCCAGTGCTCTCTCCTGTCTATCTGATGAATCTGGGCATCTTGGGGCAATGTAGAAATTGCCTCATGTACACAGACCACCCTCTCCTCCTACCATCCAACAATACAACCTGTGAGAGATGAACTTATCTAGCCAAACTGGAGGTAAAGCTCTCTCCAATCAAGACTGAACTTGACAGTCAAGAGGAGAAGGAAAACACTTGCACCACACCACACTCATAACATAGTCTCACTAAATCTACACCACTAAAATCCACACATAGAAACACAAAAACATTCGCGGAGGCTCTCAATAATAATCTGCTCAAGCAACAGGACCTACAAAGCAGAAATGCAAGCAACCTCCACCCCCCCCAACACAACCGAAATGACACATAGCCCGCAGACTCAGTGTGCCACTCAACCACAGCCAATAAGGCAAAACAATGTACCCAACACACTAGTCATAGGCGACTCTGTAGTCAGGTACACTGATGTCTCACTCACTAGGCTAAACAAGGAGAAGGTTACTGTCAGCTGCCTGTCGGGTGCCAGGATCCGCCACATAACCCACGCACTCAGGTCACTCCACAACAAGTACAAATATGACTCTGTCATTGTCCATGTTAGTGTGAACGACCTGAGACGTACTTCCCTGGACTACATGAAGAGACATGGAACTGCTCTCTGATCTTGTAGCCCAGGCAGGTATGACCCTAGCCCTGAGTAGCATTCTGCCATCACCCAGAATGATGCCGCAGTACAAGGTCAAAATGATTGACTTCAACAATTGGCTAAGCTTCTGGTGCCATTCTAAAGGGATCCAGGATCTGTCTGCCTGGGATGACATGGTTGACAGACCACGATGCTTTGCCAGAGATGGCCTGCACCTGTCACCCCTGGGATTCCGGATACTGGCTAAGGTTCTTGCCGCCCCTATATTGCCTTTTTTAGGCAAGGTTCAAATGAAAAATTCACCACCATAACAGGAACAGGCAAGCAAAAACTGAGGGTGATGCTACTCTGCTAGAAGTCTAAATCTCAAAATGCACTCACTCGAGGCACTCCTTAAAATGGAGAACATAAATATCTGTGCAGTGACTGAGACCTGGTTCAAGGCTGCAGAGAGCACCCCTGCACTACCAGGTTACACACTTTTCGGCCGTGTAACCTGGACCGGAACACCTAAGGCGGAGGTGTGTCCATATTCATTAAGGATATCTACACCTCCAGGCTAGTTGCTCAGCATAATGCAGCCGAGGTTATCCAAGTGCAACTAACTCTGGGCAAAACTGCAATCCAAATTGTAGCTTGCTACAGATCACCCACCATGCCCCAGGATTCCCACTCCTCTTTTCTTGATGTACTGGAAAATATTAGGGTTCAACCAAACACCCTAATAATGGGCGATTTCAACTACCCCACCATTAACTGGGAAAACTACTCCTGTACCAACTCCTTCGCTCAACGTTTTCTGGAATTCATAAACTCCAATGCCCTGGATCCACTTATCCACACCCCCACCTGGGGCAACAATATCCTAGATCTAGTCATTACCAATATGAGTGACCGGTGTTCCACACCTGAAGTCAACGCCTCATTGGTCCGATCTGACCATAAGCTAATTACCCTAGATATCCACGTCCTGCCTCGACCCCCCATTAAGGAAACCATGGTAAAAAATTTCTACAAAGCCAACTTCATGCTTCTTAAGACAGAAGTGGTGAACTTCATGGCACCCATGCAGATGGACAGTACAGCTACTGAATCCTACACAATTGCACTTTATAAGCACTTACATAAGTGCATGGATCGTGCTATCCCAAACAGAACCAAGACGCTATCCTCCAAAAAAAGGAAGCCAATCTGGTGGTCCCCTGCCATAAACAAACTGTACAATAGAAGGAAGAAACTCTTGCAAAAGAGAGTAAAATCCCACAAGTGGAGGAGCTCCCTGGTCAGACTCTGTAAGAAGCTGTGATCCCTGATAAAATCCTCCAAAGCTAGTTACGAAAACAAAATTGCCACTGATTCTAAAGACAACCACAAAGCATTCTATAGCTATGTCAAGAATCTCAATGGCAACACTCAGATCTGCTCTGAGTTGCAGCACAATGGCACTAAATATACAGACCCAACTGATATTGCCAACATCCTGGAAGGTAGGTTCAGTGCTAACTTTACCCCCCTCTCACTCCCTAAAGAGCCCATCTCTATACCGGAAGAATGCAAAGTTCCTGTAATCACGGCTGCACAGGTAAAAACCACACTCTCCAAAGCCAAGAACACAGCATCCATGGGACCAGACAACATCCCAGGCTGCGTTCTACATGAACTACAGAACGAACTGGCACCCCACCTAAGTACCATGTTCAATCATAGCCTCACCTCAGGCTTTGTGCCTGCTGAATGGCGCACAGCATCGGTTATCCCACTCCACAAGGGTGGAGCCACCACGGACCCCTGGAACTACCGCCCCATTAGCCTGACGAGCCTGGTCTGCAAGGCCATGGAACGTATCATCATGGAACTTATAAAGAAAGACCTTGGTAATTTCCAAACTCTGGATCCCACCCAGTTTGGGTTTGTAAAAGGCAGATCATGTCTCCTAAACCTGATAGACTTCTTTGAAGCAGTTACCAAAGCCATGGACAAGGGTCTAGATCTTGCCAAGGCTTTTGACACCATCCCCCACTCTGGAATTATAGATAAACTCACTAAACTAGGTATAAATCCCCATGTCACAAGATGGGTTGCCAACTGGCTCACTGACAGAACCCACACTGTGAAAGTAGCAGACTCCAAATCCGACTTCAGACCAGTGACAAGTGGAGTACCACAGGGTTCGGTCCTGGGTCCTCTCCTGTATGGTATCTACTTCTCTGAAGTACAGGCTAACACAGAAGCTCTTTGGCTAACGAAGTTCGAAGATGACTGCAAACTAGGAGCCATAATCGAAACTCCTAACGATGTGGACATCCTACAAAAGGGCCTCACTGAGACAGATGCCTGGTGTCAAAGCCATGGCCTCAAGCTCAATGCCAAAAAGTGCAGTGTCATCCCCTTTGGTAAAAACTCTGTACCCATGAACTACAACATAGGCGGTAGTATACTTAACACTGAAAGTGTGATTAGAGACCTTGGGACACAAGTGGACAGTAGTCTCTCCTTTGATAATCACATCGCCACAGTAGTCAGGAAATCCTTCTACGTGGCACACCTCATCACAAAAGGTTTCTCATCCAGAAAAAAAGAGGTAATTGTTCCCCTCTACTCATCACTCATTAGACCCATTGTAGAGTACAACGCCCCTTTTGGTATGTACCTCACAAGACATCTACAACATCTGGAAAGGCCACAGAAATACCTCACAAAAAGGATTACCGCCCTCAAACAGATGCCCTGCGCAGACCTTCTCAAAAAAACTCCACTTTACTCCGTCACATATCGCCTACTCAGAGGTGATCTCTGCTTAACATACAAAGCTATGTCAAACCCAGAGCTGTTGGACATGCTCCACTTAAAGAAATCCCAATCCCTCCGAGCTGCACACTCTAGGGACCTAAACCTTGTCACCACAATAAACAGAACATGCCGGAGGGATAGATTCCTGTCCCAGAGACTTCCCATACTCTGGAATAAACTATCTATATCAAACAAAGCTCCTCATTAGCACTCTTCAAGAAAAATCTTGATGATTGGATGGGAAATAGGAAATTCACCCAGGGGATCACCTCTGTGGCTCTGCTCGACAGTGGCACAGGAAAATAATTTTCTTGGGTGACAAAAGCTAGGGTACCTTTTTGGCTGGGCTTGTATAGGCCCCAGGGCTGATAGCCTAGCACCTGCCTATGAACCTAAACTTTTGAGGACATTAAGTATCACAGGGAGTTGCATATGCGTGACCAAAGCATAGTAAAACAGATTATATACAAACAGTCAGTTAGAAAGCCCATATAAGGGTTTGTTTTAAACACATTTTACTTCTTATCAGAGCTTAAAGAACCTGTGTGTATATAGAGCATTAAAGTCAATTTAGAAGAAGTAATAGGAACAGCTGAAAGACCCTGTTTAGTCAGTGGTTATGACTGTGCAGAATAACTGCAGCTTTTCTTTGTTTTTTGTTTTTTTGAGCTAGTCAGAATACTTTAATTGTGTGACTCTCTCCGCCTTTTCTAAGGAACTATTTGGAGGGAAACTGTACTGATATGATGTAAATGGAAATTCAGCTTATTCCATAATTGTTAGGAATTAACATTTTATATTATAAAGAAAATCTAACTGCAAGGGTATGAGATGCTTAGCCAGGCGAATGTAATCTGTTATGGAACTGATTCATTGCTTTGGGCTTAATGAAGACCAGACTACTTTTGGAGTAAAGTTCACTTTTATGTAAGACTGAAAATGAGGGCATAGATGAGTTACTGCTGGTTGGAAAATGAGGCCTTGTTTTCCTATGGGTCAAAGGTTTCATGTAATTACTATATAAACCTATAGAAGTAATACTGCTGTGTATGTTTGCAGTTTTATGGGTTTAACTTGATTAGTCACTCTTGTTGGGCAAAGTTCTGATTATATTTTCCTTTAAAGGTAACATTTTTCTGGTACATCACAGTTGAAATCAGAATACACTACCTAGATTATGACAGGTTAATGTTTGGCATTTTTTACAAGAAGCATTCAGTACCTAAAAAGAAATGTTACAGTGAATGTAGTGTTCAGTTTTGCTTGCACTGGCCTCCTGGACCATTAGCAGTCTGCAAATCCTGTTTGGAAGTGTGAAAGTACTGGGTGTTTAAGGTTTTTCTTCCATTGTGTGTTCTAATGTTACAAAGAACTTTACTTGAGGAAATCTGGCCTTGAGAAACAGAGCTTATGAAAGAACATTTTTATTAGTTACGCCCTTTTATTCATCCTCTGGTATCATGCATGTATGCTATTATATAATGTATAGGTATGGCAGCACTTGCTTTTAGGCACTATTACATGGAGTAAAGGCTGGAGAGCATTATGCCACAATGTAAGGAGTGGCATGAAGGATATCCTTTGATACAATAATGATGGAGTTACTGCACATCAGCAAGTCAAATGGCATTAGAAATAGTGTCTGGGGATCTAAACCTCTTGTAAAATTAACAGAAATGTTTGCATGAATGGGTGTATATCGCATAGGAAACATCTGCTGTGGAACAGACTCCCCATCCACATAAAAGAAAGCTCATCCTTGTCCATATTCATCTACAGCATGGCTGTATGGATGGGAAACAGAAATGTACTATAGGACTGCCACCAGTACTATTGAGAGGCAGCTTCTAAATGCTTTATCCCCATGCATGGGTCCCCTTAAATTATCTGTGGTATGATCCCAGTTATAATTAGGGATAATACATATAATTATCAACCATGGGATGGGTAAGGCCAATTTCTAACCAAAAGAGATGGGTTAATTTGAGCGCAAAAGGGCAAATTGAATAGGCTTAAAATGGCCCAGAAACTACTGCAAAGGCAGCTAGCCTACTACTTATCTATGAAACTTTGAGAACATGATGTCCTAGTGAAAGGAATAGAAAACTTGATGTCATGACTAAAATTGCTACTTTTCTATCCATGGATGCTTTCATTAGTGTGGTGCCTAAGTAACATTGAACGGCATTCTAGTGGAAGATCTTCATCTCCACTGAAGAAATGTATATATTTTTTGTTGTTGCAAATAGTTTACTGATGTGTTCTAGTTTGATTTTTGGTACTTTTTTTTCAAGGTGGCACATTCTTTGTATTTAAGAATTCTGTGTTAGTCATAGTCTCTGGGAGGGTGGGGGTTACATCCCAACAGCTTCCTACTTGGTTGCAGTGTTGCTGACGTTTTCATTTGTCTTGAAATGTTGATGGATCTACTAGTCTCTTGAAAAGGGCTGCTGTTGACTTCTATTAAGATGCTTAGATGACGTTTTCTGGGCCTGATAAAATGGGAATATGTATAATAGCAGCATGAATGGACAATGGCTCACACTGGTGAGTTTTTGTGCCTCCAGGTACGTTAGGTAGACCATGTAGTTTGCTAGGGATCGCTTTGCATTCTAGGAAGGGATGTTAGCATGGACAGGAGACTGGAATATGTTCATGGGAACAATAGAGGGACACAAGTGGCCCTAAAAGTTATTTAAGATTTTGGGGGAGGGGAACTATTGCAGATCTGACAAGTAATAGTAAATGAGAAATGTACATATGGAGTTGTCTGTCTTCTGAAACTTTTACTCTTCCAAACTCTTTCCACATGATAGAAGGTATCAACAGTTTAATTACCAGACTGTACTGTACTTCAGCTGTTTATAAATTTTCATAACGGATCCTTTCTAAAGGTACAGATAATAGAATGTCATTTTGTAAGAGAGAGAGAGAGAGGGGTTTAAGAATTGGTTAGCAAACATATTTCATCTGTCTAGCGGCATAGATGAATGTTAAGAATCACGCTTATTTGGAGTAATTTAAAAGTGGTATGATTTTTAGAACTAACAAATACAAAGCTTTTGTGGTAGGAGATTAAAGGACCCTCCGGAGAAGTTGCTAATGTTACACCTCTAAGTAAGTTAAGATAAACAGCAAATATTGTAAGGTTGAGAAAATTAAACAAGGACCTGTTAAGTTTGGTTTTATAAAGTGATATGTTGACATTAAAATGTGAGTCTTTTCCTGCCTCCCTAGGGTTATTAGCATTAAGATTTTTCAGATGGCTGGTATGGGATGTCTCTAGTCATTTACCAAATTAAGAAATTGTGGTCTCCAGCTGATGTACTTCATAGAGAAGGTGAGGCCTTTGCTACGGTGGATAAAGATGAGGAATATAGATTATTTGAACGTTCCTAAACTTAACCAATGACAAACTGACATTTTTGTGAAGAAGTAATAGCAGTGATCTGCCCTGAGGCAGGAAAATCACCTGACCCTTGCATTGCCCCCAGGCAAATTTTTACTTTGACAGATTTATAATTGAACTTGTTAAAATTCTTGATTATGTTTGGCTGATAGTTGATTTCAAGGTGGTTGTTTAGGGGAAATTTGGCTTGCGTCAAGGTTGCTTTCTTAGTTTAACCAGTTTATTTTCTTTGTTAATGTGGTTGAACACTTGTGTTACATGAAGCTTTCAAGCATTTCCTAATTTCAGCCAAAAACTAGACATGCTGTTATATTCAGTTGCAGTAGCACAGCATGGAAATTGTCAAACAAGGGGTATAATATATTTGGCAAAATGTTCATCATGCGCAGCATTTTATGTTGGGAAAATGGAAAGAGAATTAAGACTCTATGAACATTATTACAAGGTAACATAAAAAATAATCCAAAGAATGCCCTGTTTAGACACTACACTCCATGCTCTGGTTTCAAACAGTTATCTCATTATTTTTTGGGAAGGTTCCAATGAAACCCAGGGGAGGTCCCAAGAAAAATCTGATAGAACTCAAGAGAACTAACATGGCAGCTAAGATTGGATTCTACCTGCACCCAAGGAATTAATGAATGTATCTCTCTGGTGCCAGTTCTAAAGCAAACAAAAAAAAAAAAAACAAAAACAAACAAAAAAAATATTAAATAATTATTCCAACAGAGGGAAGATATTTTTATTTCCCATATTGTTTTCCCTAGCTAGCTGTAAGAGCATTTATATATACTTTACTTTATGCATTATACTTTTACATTTTTATGTACTTGATGGATTTTTATCATGTAGTCCAGTTTATAGTTTCAACTATACCCTTTTTACTACTGCAATGATTTTTTAATAGTTTTAATACAGGATTAAACTTTTTTATTCAAGAGACTCATACTGAGAGGAATGATAATTTTAAATGGTCTATTGCCGAATTTATTTATTTTTTTAACAGTACAATTTTAAAATGGTTGCTAGGCAATGCATTTTTACTTTAATTGTTCAATTATTGAATTATTTTGCTACATAATTAGTTGGCTATAAGTGTATATAAGCTCACTTGTTTCTAAATCAATTCATTATGAAGTCTGTTTCCTCATGCGGGCTAAAAGCACACTGTTAAAGGCTTAATCCATGTCGTACTGCTGTCTCAGTGGCTGTGGTTATTGTAAAGTCAAAATATGTCTGGGTTCCCTTTCTGGAGTTGGATCCCATGGTGAAGAAATGGATAGCGGATTGTGTTTTGGTGTTTACAAACTTTTTCCACATTTTCCATCCCAGTTGCTGCTTTTCTAGTGTTTTTTTAAGCAATCCAGACCCCTCCACCTCGACACTTTGCCAGAATACGCAAGAGAATGAACAGGAATGTGGGCCTGCATTCCAACTTAAACTGAAATGCACCATTAGGGCTGCTAAGAACCCCTTTTCCAACAGGAGAGGAAAGGCCAAAGGCAAAGGAAGTTGTCATCCTTAATTATTGTTTAAATAAGGGGTTTAATATATTTAATTACAGTCATTTGGATTAAATTAAATATATTAAACCCCTTATTTAAAAAATAATTAAGGATGAAGACTTCCTTTGTTTTAATTAGTCATTTGGATAGAAGCTGCAGTGGTACAGCAGTAGTGTTGCCTCACAGCAAGAGGTTCTCCTGTTCGATTCTCGTCTGGAGTGCCTTCTGTGTGGAGTCTGCATGTCCTCCCTGTGGTCGAGTGGCCACCGAAAGACATGCGTGAATGGGCGTACCTTCGCTGAAGGTTGGGCATCGGGCTGGCAACTCTGCACCATAAAAATCTACTGCCAGTCATTAGCGGACCGGAGTTCCACTGTGGCGGCCCCTAACCGGGAAAAGCCTTAAAGACCAACAACAATTACAGTCTTTTGGATGTTACCCTTTTGTATGGTGACTTATTTAGCAAAGGATTTATGTTTGTTCTTGTGGTAGTTTGAATTTTATGAAACTGCTCCAGGAACTAAAATTATTTGTGCATAAACTTAATTTAGCATTGTACTTTTAATGATGTAGAGAGCATTTCATTTTCTGATGACACACTGCGTAAGGCTAGCGTTTTTAATCCTTCTTTGGCCCCAGTACTCCAAGTGTTTCAAAAGGCTTGCAAGAAAGGAATTCGGGCTCTAACCACCCACTGAAAGGATACGTTTTTTAACCTGTCTTCCGATGAAAACTTTACAATTTCAGTAATGATGGGAGTGTCAGGGTTATGAAACCCAATAATGGTCGGGTGGATGGTGTTAATGAATGCATTTTTGTATTAACAAAAAAATGTTGGATTATTTAAATAATGGTCAGTTTTTTGATCCTACTTCCAGGAATGAAATTAATATTTCCCTTGTGAAAATCGATTTTATGGTTGGACAGCCTCTTATTTAACAATATGGTTTGGAAGGAGGTTTGACTCTTTAAAGGTTGAGAACCCTTGTCATCCCTAGTATTTTTGGAATACGGAAGATGCATAAATCTTTGTCTGACTTCTCTCACTGTGTCCCATTGTCATCGCTGGAGGTTCTAAAACCAAACTTCTGGCAAAGTATGTTGACCACAAATTAAAACAAGTTTTTGTGGACAAACAGTACATCTTGAAAGACGCATGGCATTTTCAAGACTTTTGGAAATGTGACGTTTAACAATGATTTTATGTTTGTAGATATTGATATTTGTGATCTATTTTAGTGATACCACATTCTATTGGCCTTTAATAGTTTAGTGATATACTTCTTTAGGGGACAGTTTTGTACCAGAGGGAAATTAACAAATCAACAGATTTAACTAAAACATTATCTAATAACTGCTTATATATATATATATATATATATATATATATATATATATATATATGTATATGTGTGTATATATGTACGTATTTGTATGTATGTGTGTATATGTATGTATATGTATATATATATATATATATATATACATACATACATACATACATATATATATATATATATATATATATATATATATATATATATATATATATATATATATATATATATAAAAAACAGAGTATTATAGGCAGACCACTGGCATGGTTATGGGGGCGGTTGTGGCTCCTATTTTTGCTAACATCATCCTTTGATGGTGGGAGATGTTTATGAATTTTATGGGTACATGAAACTGGACCCAAGATAATACCCAGATGTTTTTATATTGTGGTCTAGTACTGTAGAACAGCAGAATGAATTTACGGACTGTGTTAACGTTACCACATCTTTTCTGTTTTTTTTTCTATGCATTCTGACTCTAATTATTTGGCTGTACTGTTGTATAAAGACATTCTTAAGGGTTGTTTTTCTTCTAGGATTTAAAGAAAGACCACATATTCTAATACTGTGTTAAACTATAAAAGATGAATCAAAATGAACACTATCTGTAGTACATTCATTTAACGTATTAGAACCCAAGGTGAAGTGAATAGTAAAATCCAGTGCATTACTTGTACTACAGTAAGCAGCAGGCCATTCTTTATGATCCCCCAAAGGTGAAAGTTTTACATTCATTAAATGGTCCAACTTAACTGCTAGTTGCATTACACTATGAAAGTCATCACCCCCCCCCCACTTAAAAAAAAGAAAAAAAAAGTTATGTACTCATCATAACGTTCCATCTGAGTTGTTGCTCTTCATTTGTCTTCAACCTATGGGACACAGATCAAGAACGGATCCGACTCTGCCGCATTTTCCAGGATCGGATCAGAGCTCCAAGCTCCTCCCCTACCCATAATGCCGCACTCTCCCTCCTCCCCTACCCATAATGCCATTGTCTCCCTCCTCCCCTCAGATAGTTTGCTGCCAACCTTAGCATCCCCAACCTAGCTCAAGACTTTACCCTGGCACAAATTTTGTGTAGGTGCCATAAGAAGCACAAGCAATGCCAACATAAAGACTGTTTCTTCTGGCCAGTCCACCACGCCGCCCACGTATGGCAGGGGGAAAAAGGGAGGGACAGTTGAAGACAAATGAAGAGCAGCAACTCAGATGGAACATTATGGTGAGTGCATAACTTTTTTTTTTTAGTTGAATTTGTCTTCATTTGCTCTTCAACCTATGGGACCGAGTCCCCCCGTTACTAATCACCTTGGAGGCCCTCATGGAAGGATATTCCAGAGCACAGCAGTGCCAGCCCTGCTTCTGGACAGAAGATCCAACTTATAATGAGAAATGAATTTAGGCGAAGATGCCCAAATAGCTGTACAGCAGATATCCTCCAATGAAACTCTGGACCAGAAGGCAGCTGAAGTAGCCATAAATTTAGTAGAATGTGCCTTATTACCTGGTGGGGATAAGCCTTTAGCTGAATACTCCAGAACTATACACGGAGATCCAACGAGCAATGGTGACCTTCAATACTGGTTTCCCTAAGAAGGGTTTTGAATAGGAAACAAAGTTGGTCAAACTTGCAAAAGGATTTTGTAATATGCAAGTAAAAGCATAGCTATCTATGAATATCTAACAAGTGCAATTAGTACTCCCTTATTTTGAAAATTCATAAAGAAAACAAGGAGGTTGATCACTTGTTTAATATTTGATTCCAAAGCTACTTTTGGAAGAAGATGGCTTAGTGCGCAAGGGCACCCTATCTTTATCGAAGGATTTATTGCCAGCAGGTGAATTTTAATTGTTGAAGACAATTGATTGGTTGCCGTGAAACAATGTGGGTGAGGCAACCCCTTTTTACTGAGATTTCTGTAGTGTTTGAACTGTCTGAAGAAGTGCCAGGAGGCACGAAAGCGCTCACTATTTTGTACCTGAAATAAAAGTTTTATCTTTTATTTAATATCGAGAGAGCCGTGTTTGTTTGCTCCCAAACTGGACTTCTGTTACTGCATTTTGCTTTTTTGGGAGAACTTCATCCACAGCTGTTTTTGGATTTGTGTTTTGCATTTTGAGATGGGCTGCACAGTGTCAGGGGGTGTGCGGGGGGGCACCCAGGATGTAGACGGTCCTACGTGAAATGCCTCCAGGAACACCGACTCATCAGGGTTGGGTTTTTGGGCAAAGGAGACATCATTGAGGGTGACCAGGGGGAAGCCTCCTCCTCCTCCAAGTCAGTGTCCTTCATAAGAGACTCTGGCAGAGAGTCTGAGTGTCTTTTGCATATGTGTTTGAGGAATTTCCTCAGGGAGAGTCTCTGGATTAGACTCAAACTTTGAACTGCATGAGGGGAACTCCCTGGGGTGAAGAGGCAGCAGGCTGTTCCTGAGGGGGCAGGAAGGTGGAATCCAGACCAGAGACAGAAGGAGCCAGGACGGACTCAAGAGGACAAGAGCATCAAGGGTCTCAATGGAATCAAGAGGACCCTGTCCACCACCTCAAAGGCAGAAGGAGAATGAACCCCTGGGGGTGAGAACGATCTGGTCCATAATCCTTTGTCGGTGGGGGAGCCAGAGCTGAACATCCAGGCTCCGGGACTCAGAAAAACTCTGTGATGATGCCAACCCCTTAGATCTGGTGCAGACGCTATGGCTCTGAGAGCCAGATGGCTCCAAACTCAGAGCTGATCCACTCAGGGCAACCATCTGAAGTACCAGGTATCATTGGAGCAAGACGCAGTGGGTCCTCTGACCCAAAGACTCAGAAACTGGAGGTCGGATCTGAGAAGTGATCGGTATGAAGGTGGACTGCATGCCCCCACTCTGGAGGGAGAGGGGGGTAGGTAAGTCTCCCATCTGTATCTGAATGTGGATGACTCTCCACATCATCCTGTCCACCTTGGCTTTGGAAAGCTGCAGCTGGATCTGGAGGGAAGAGTCCATCAACACCAGCCTAGAGAGATGATGAGGTGATGTAGATACTGAGAAACTGCTCCGAGGCACCTCTGGTTACAGGGAGAACCAGTGCTAGGAGCCAATCTGGGTTTAGCTTGTGGCTCAGTTGAGGAAGAGTGGTAGGGGGGACTGGTTCCACTGCCTGTCTCTGTGCTTGCACTTCTCTCCATCTCTGGTCCTCTTAGTGGGAGGCTGTGTCCTAGAGGCTGGGGCAGAGACGGAATTAGAAACAGAAGGGGTAGCCTGGGCCTCCGTAGTAGGTGGAAGGAGAAGGCCCTTGAATAGAAGTTTATTTCTTCTGTTGATCAATGTATGGGGACTGAACCCCACGCAGATAAAGTAGGAAGAATTGAGGTGAGGGACCCCTAAGCAAACAGTGTGGCCATCTGCTGGGGAGAGCTTATGGCCACTCTCTGTGCACTTTCAGAAACCTGGTTTGGGTGTCGCTGCCACTGAAGCAGTAGAGAAAACCCAGTAAGGAATCACTCGTACATACACACTTAGAGCTAAGACAGAAAGGGGAAAACGAGAGTAAGATTTATTTTTTTTTATATTTTAGACCAACTCCTGAAAAGGTAGGGGTATGTAAATGATTCAAAAATTTAAGATAGAAAGATGAGAATAGGAATTTAGGTTTGACTCAGCCCCCAAAAAAGCCTGGAGCAGCGGACCATGATGCTTGCAACAAGCATGCCAGATGAGATCTGAGGGGAGGATGGAGACTGGGCAATTATGGGTAGGGAAGGAGCTTGGAGCTTGGATCTGATGCTGGAAAATGCGGCCAAGTGGGATCCGTGTCCCATAGGTTGAAGAGCAAATGAAGACAACTTCAGATAGAATGTTTTAAAAGGTCAAATGATTAGGGTGTGTAGATTAATGTCTGCATGTTTCCACACTGAATTAAAATATGTGGTGCCCATGTTCCTGGACAGGGCATACTCCTCTAGTTTAGTGGAAACTTGTAAACATGAGGTAATAAAGGGGAGAGTTACAAGATTTCCATCGATCCTGAATTTAGGTTCTACTGTTGATAATTTGGAGGCTAATAGTAATATGAAACCTAGAAACTAATATAGAGCTATGATATGTGATTTTGATAGCTAGTTGTACCTTTGGGTCTGGGCAATTTTAGAGATGATTATTATATTGATGAATTTACACTACATGTTGATTGATTAAACCTTTGGTATATAGGAGCAAGAACAACTTGAAAACTATGTTTGGAAATTCACAGAAGGGCTTTAAAAACCACAATGTGGGTGTATTCAAATGTTGCTGCTAATAATGTAGGTTCATTTGGGAGGGGGCAAGTTTGATGTTGGATCACTACTCTAAAGCACTTTCCCCGAATGGTAGATTTAATTGCAACATGAAAGGAATGTAAATATGGCAAATTGTTCATAGGTAGGTACTAGGCTATCTGCCCAAGGGCCTATGTAAGCCTAACCAACAAGGTTCCCTGGCTTACGCCACCCAAGAAAGTTATTTTCCTGTGCCACTGTTGAGCAGAGACACAGATGTGATCCCCAGGGTGCATTTCCTATTTCCCATCCACTCATCAAGATTTTTCTTGGAGTACTAATGAAGAACTTTGCTTGACATAGATGGGTAGCTTGTTCCAGAGTATGGGAAGTCTCTGGGACAGGAATCTATCCCTCCAGCATGTCCTGTTTATTGTGGTGACAAGGTTTAGGTCCCTAGAGTGTGTAGCTCGGAGGGATTGGGATTTCTTTAGGTGTAGCATGTCCAACAGCTCTGGGTTTGACATAGCTTTATATGTTAGGCAGAGATCACCTTGGAGTAGGCGATATGCTACGGTGTAAGGCTGGAGTTTTCTGAGGCGGTCAGTGTAGGGCATTTGTTTGAGGCCAGTAATCCTCTTTGTGAGGTACTTCTGTGGCCTTTCCAGCTGCTGCAGATGTCTTGTGAGGTACATTCAAAAGGGGTGTTGTACTCTATAATGGGTCTAATGAGTGACGAGTAGAGGGGAACAATTACCTCTTTTTTCCTGGATGAGAACCCTTTTATGATGAGGTGTGCCACGTAGAAGGACTTCCTGACTACTGTGGCAATGTGACTATCAATGGAGAGACTACTGTCCACCTGGGTCCCAAGGTCTCTTATCACATGGTGTTAAGTAGATTGCTGCCTATGTGGTAGTTCATGGGTACAGAGTTTTTACCAAAGGGTATGACACTGCACTTTTTGGCATTGAGCTTGAGGCCATGGCTCTGACACTAGGCATCTGTCTCAGCAAGGCCCTTCTGTAGGATGTCCACATCATTTGGGGACTTGACTATGGTTCCTAGTTTGCAGTCATCTGTGAACTTCTTTAGCCAGAGGCCTTCTGTGTTAGCCTGTACTTCAGAGAAGTAGATACCAAACAGGAGAGGTCCCAGGACGGAACCCTGTGGTACTCCACTTGTCACTGCTTTGAGGTCATATTTGGAGTCTACAACCTTTACAGTGTGGGTTCTGTCAGTGAGCCAGTTGGCAACCCACCTAGGGATGTAGGGATTTATACCTAGTTTAGTGAGTTTAGCTATAATTCCATAATGGGAGATGGTGTCAAAAGCCTTGGCGAGGTCAAGATAGGCTGTGTTGAACCACCTTACCCTCATCTACGGCTTTGGTGACTGCTTCAAAGAAGTCGATCAGGTTCAGGAGGCATAATCTGCCTTTCACAAACCCGAACTGGGTGGGATCCAGATTTTGGAGGTTACTAATGTCTTTGTTTATGAGTTCCATGATGATACGTTCCATAGCCTTGCAGACCAGGCTTGTCAGGCTAATAGGTCGATAGTTCATGGGATCAGTGGTGGCTCCCCCTTTGTGGAGTGGAATAACTGTTGCTGTGTGCCATTCAGTGGGCATAAAGCCTGATGCGAGGCTATTATTGAACATGGTGCGTAAGTGGGGAGCCAGTTCATTCTGAAGTTAGTGTAAAATGCTGCCTGGGATGTTGTTTAGTCCCAAGAATGCTGTGTTTTTGGTTTTAGAGAGTGCAGCTTTTACCTGTGTAGTTGTGATTACAGGGACTCTGCATTCTTCCTGTATAGATATGGGCCCTTTAGGGGGTGAGAGGGGGGTAAAGTTAGCAAACTGCCAGGATGTTGGCAATATCAGTTGGTTCTGTAATTTTTGTGCTGTTGTGCTGTAACTCGGAGCAGATCTGGGTGTAGCCATCGAGATTCTTGACATAGCTATAGAATGCTTTGTGGCTGTCCTTAGAATTAGTGGTGATTTTGTTTTCGTAACTAGCTTTGGAGGATCGTATAAGAGATCTCAGCTTCTTACTGAGGCTGACCAGGGAGCTCATCCACTCATGGGATTTTACTGTCTTTTGCAACAGTTTCTTCCTTCTGTTGTACAGTTTGTTTATGGCAGGGGACCACCAGATTGGCTTCCTTTTTTTGGGAGGATAGCTTCTTGGTTCTGTTTGGGATAGCACGTTCCGTGCACTCATGCAAGTGCTTATAGAGTGCATTTGTGTAGGATTCGGCAGTCGTAACTGTATTGTCCATCTGCGTGGGTGTCCTGAAGTTCACCACTTCTGTCTTAATAAGCATGAAGTTGGCTTTGGAGAATTTTTTTACCGTGGTTTCCATAATGGGGGTTGGGGGTGGGATGTGGATATCAAGGTTGATTAAGCTTATGGTCAGATCAGACCAACAAGGAGCTGACTTCAGGTGTGGAACACCGGTCACTCTTGTTGGTAATGACTAGGTCTAGGATATTGTTGCCCTTGGTGGGGGTGTGGATAAGTTGATCCAGGGCATTGGAGTTTATGAATTCCAGAAAGCGTTGAGCTAAGGAATTGGTACACGAGTAGTTTTCCCAGTTAATGGTGGGGTTGTTGAAGTCGCCCATTATTAGGGTGTTTGGTTGAACCCTAATATTTTCCAGTACATCAAGAAAAGAGGAGTGGAATCCTGGGGCATGGTGAGGGATCTGTAGCAAGCTATAATTTGGATTGCAGTTTTGCTCAGAGTTAGTTGCACTTGGATAACCTCGGATGCATTATGCTGAGCAACTAGCCTGGATGTGTGGATATCCTTAATGAATATGGACACACCTCTGCCTTTGGTGTTTCGGACCAGGTTACATGGCCGAAAAGTGTGGTATGATTTATAGCCTGGTAGTGCAGGGGTGCTCTCTGGAGCCTTGAACCAGGTCTCAGTCACTGCACAGATATTGATGCTCTCCATTTTAAGGAGTGCCTCGAGTGAGTGTATTTTGAGATTTAGACTTCTAGCATGGAGTAGCATTACCCTCAGTTTTTGCTTGCCTGTTCCTGTTACGGTGGTGAATTTGTTATTTGAACCTTGCCTAAAAAAGGCACTATAGGGACAGCAAGAGCCTTAGCCAGTATCTGGAATCCCAGGGGCGACAGGTGCAGCCATCTGTGGCAAAGCATCGTGGTCTGTCAACCATGACATCCCAAGCAGGCAGATACTGGATCCCCTTAGAATGACACCAGAAGCTTAGCCAATTGTTGAAGTCAATCATTTTGTCCTTGTACTGCGGTATCATTCTGGATGATGGGAGAATGCTACTCAGGGCTAGGGTCATACCTGCCTGGGCTAAAAGATTGGAGAGCTCTTCCATGTCTCTCTTCATGTAGTCCAGGGAGGGACGTCTCAGGTCATTCAAACCAACATGAACCTCGAGAGTCATAAGTGTACTTGTTGTGGAGTGACCTGAGTGCGTGGGTTATGTGGCGGATCCTGGCACCCGGCAGGCAGCTGACAGTAACTTTCTCCTTGTTTAGCCTGGTGAGTGAGACATCATTGTGCCTGACTATAGAATCACCTATGACTAGTATGTTTGGTACGTTGTTTTGCCTTATTGGCTGCAGTTGAGTGGCACACTGAGTCTGTGAGCTATGTGTCATTTGGGTTGTGTTGGGGGATGGAGGTTGCTTGCATTTCTGCTTTGGAGGTCTCTGTTGCTAAGACAGATTGTTATGGAGAAGCCTCCGCGAATGTTTTTGTGCTACTATGTGTGGATTTTGGTGGTGTAGATTTAGTGAGACTATGTGATGAGTGTGGTGTGGTGCAAATGTTTACCTTCTCCTCATGACTGTCAAGTTCAGTGTTGGTTGGAGAGAGCTTTACCTCCAGTTTGGCTAGATAAGTGCATCTCTCACAGGTTGTAGTGTTGGGTGGTAGGAGAAGAGGGTTGCCTGTGTACATGAGGCAATTTCTACATTGCCTGAAGATGCCCAGATTCATCAGATAGACAGGAGAGAAAAAAGGGAGCTGACCCTTGGACATGCCTGAATAAAAAACTATTTTCCTCTAGATAAGTGAGGAAAGTGAGTACAAGAGCTGTTCTTCTGTAAGCAAGTGAGAAAAGTAAGTACAAAAACTGTTTTCCCTCTAGGTAATGAGGAAGGTTGAGTACTATAGTAATTAGTAGCTTATTTAGTGCTTACAAGCACTAAATAAGCACTGGCTTGTCCGGCGTTCTATAAGACTCTATCAACATGTTATTTAAGAATACACTGTATAAGCATTACATAGATTGTATTCATTTTTTAAAAATTTCATTATGAGAGGGTGTTTTAATTTAAAAAATTTTTCATTATTAGAGGTGGAAATTGGGCAGTGCTATTAGAATCCTGCAAATTATATATATTGGCAATTGGGGTTGGACTCAACCAAAGCCCCTGGTCTTGATATAACATCAGATCTGAAGTAGGAGAATTCATTTGTCAGCAACCTGTGGGTATGGATCCGATATCGGATCTGAACCGGCATGGTTTATCCAGCTATGGATCCGAGCTCCTAGCTCCTCCCCTCACCCATAATGCCCTGCTCTCCCTACATGACCTCAGATCTAGTTTGCCGCACATGGTTAAAGGCTGGGTTGTCAGAGCTCCAAAAGCTAAGTTATAGTATTCTTTATTAAAGGGTTTTAAAATTTTCAAACTTTAAATTTGTGTGAAAGTTATAGGTTTCCCTTCTATTTATATCTTTTTTGGGTTAATTTAATATAGTTTTTACCCTCCCCTCACTGGTTCGTAGTTGGTGTGTGTGTGTGTGTGTGTGTGTGTGTGTGTGTGTGTGTGTGTGTGTGTGTGTGTTTTTTTTGGGGGCCTTTGTGTGACTGTTTTAGTTTATTGTTACTATTTAAAAAAAAAAAAAATAGTGATGTCTGAGGCCCCAAAGGCTGTTTTTTCAAAGTGCTCCGAGTGTGGCTATAAGCTTTCCCCTGCTGATGGCCACACTCAGTCTGCTCGATGCTTGGGGTTGAACACCTCACTTCAGGGTGTTCAATCTGTGTAGGGTTCAACCCCAGGGCATTGAAGGAGCGGAGGTTGAAGCTGGTCTTGGCGGGACTCTTGCCCCCGGACTCGGCTTCGGCCACCGCCCCCTTGGTGGTCACTGCTTCGGCAGTCCCTGCCTTGCCTGCTCCCCCTCCTCCACCCGGGATTCAAACTCCCGCCAAAGGGTCAGAGGAGAGGGAAGCCAGGAAAAAGGACCGGAGAGAGAAGCACCACAAGCGGCGGGCCGAGACCTCTGTTTCGGCCCCGCCGGCTAAGCGGGCTTCTCCTCTGGCCTCTCTGGCTGCTGGCTCTCCCCCTCCTTGGCTCCGATCCCCGTGCTTTTCACCGGAGCCTGAGGATGAGGAGACCCGACTTCCTTCGAGGCTATTGAGGCGGCACTCAAGGCCTACCTCGGTAGCCTCGTCAAGGTCTACTTACAGCCTCTCCGATGCTGATCTGGACCGGATGATGCGAAGGTTCATCCAGGCCCAGATGTAGATGGGAGTGCTCCTGCCTCCCCCCCCCCTCTGGGGGGGAGCTCGACCCCCTTTTTTAAGCCCATTGCTCCTTCTCCGACCCGCTACCCGGGTTCAGAGCGCTCGGAGCTGGGCAGCCTCGGAGCCGCGGGTGAGTCGGCGCCGACAGTACTGGGTACTTCGGATCCGACCCTGCCCTCAAGTCTGTCGGATCCGACCTCTCGGAGCCTTGACCCGAGCTTCGGATCCGAGGGACTCAGTGTGCCTTCGGCGCCATCCTTGTCGGAGCGCACTGGTCCCTCGGATCCGAGGGGCTCGGCGCCGGCTCCGATCCGCTCATCGGATCCGAGGGGGAGCCGACTTTCAGATCCTATTGTCGAGGCTGGCTCCCCCTCGGCCTTTGATGTAGTGGAGAGGGCTCTGTTGAGGGCATCCGGGCCCCCGGCCCTTGCTTCGGCTCTGTCCCGCACTCCATCTGCTCTGGGCCAGGCTTCCATCACCCGGCCACTGGGACAGCCCGCTTCACTGCCCCAAGCAGTTCCTGTGGTTCTGGTGAGAGCTCCTCGGACAGCCACCCCGAGGAAGCACCTCGCAAGCATTCGTGTAAAAGGAGGCACATAGACTCCCCCGAGTCTTTGACCGAAGACACTGACTTAGAGGAAGGGGAAGGCTCCCCAAGATCACCCCCTGAGGATGTCTCCTTCGGAGACATCATGGAAATGTTATGGATCAGAGGTGGGTGGTCTGCCCCAAAGTCTTCCTCGGACGAGTCAGTGTTCTTGGAGGCATTTGAAGCGGGCCTGTCTACCTCTTGGGTGTCCCCTCCTGCTGACCCCCTGGTGGACCTTATTACCACCAGGGCATGGAAGGACCCGGACACCATGGAGCCAATCCCTAAGAGGCCCGACAGGATCCTTAGCCCCCCTGCTGACCGTGCCCACTGGAGCAAGGGACCCCCGGTAGATGCCATGTTGTCGGCAGCAGCCACTAAGAGGGAACTCGCCCAGGAGAGTCCCTCAGTCCATCCCCCGAGCAAGGCGTCTCGGATGATGGACCGTTTGGGGAAGCGAATCTTTAGTTCAGCGACCTTCTCAGTGAGGGCGCTCAACTATTTGCCGCACATCATTAGGATGCAGCGCGATCTTATCAAGGAATACGCTGCATCCCCCCCAGAGTTCATATCGGAGGAGGACAAACTTATGCACTCCACCCGTATGGCCACTCTTCGTTCTGTGACTAACACCTCTATGCGGTTACTTTCCCACGCTACCGAGGGAGCCACTAGAGCTGCGGGAGCGGGCCTAGTCACAAGACAGCAGGCCTGGCTCCGCCACTGCGATTTTACGGAGCCCTTCAAGGTGTCATTCGCGAACGCCCCCTTTGACGGTTCTGCCCTTTTTGGCAAGACTGTTTGCGATACCTTGGTTCAGAGCGAGAAGGACGGGAAGACACTGTCTGCCGTCGGAGTCCGCTTCTCTGTGCCCCAGAGGTCCTACTCTAGGAACCAAAAGGGCCAGAAGATGTGGTTCCGGAAGTCGCAGCATTCCCAACCCGCTCCGGACAACCAGTCCTTCCGCGGCAGAGGAGGATAGGGAGGATGCCGCCCTAGGGGCAGAGGGGCTCCCAGGAACTTTGGGTCCAGAGAACCCTTCTCTGAACGGCCCACGCAGCAACCCTGAGGGGTTGCCCGACTGCTCCACTCTGGAGGCAGTCGGGGGACATTTCTCGGAGCACCTAGCGGCATGGGAGTCTATTACATTGGACCGCTGGGTACTCCGGATTATATCCAGAGGTTACAAGATCCCCTTTCTTCATGTCCCAAAGTTAAAAATCCTCCCCAATGTTCCACCCGATCAGAGGGAGGCCGCTTCAGCAGAAATTGGCCATCTGCTGAGAGAGCCATCCAGCCCGTCCCCCCAGACCAGATCGGATCAGGGTTCTACTCCAGGTTCTTTTTAGTGCCAAAAAAGATGGGGGACCCAAGACCCATTCTAGACCTGTCCCTGTTGAACCTGTCAGTTCCCAAAGAGAAGTTCCGGATGGTCACTTTGCAGTCCATCCTCCCCCTTCTAGGGGAGAATCACTGGATGTGCTCTATAGACCTCAAGGATGCGTACTACCACATTCAGATGGACAGACGATCCAGGAGGTTTCTTCGCTTCTGGCTGGGAGCCAGTCACTACCAGTTCAGGGTCCTTCCCTTTGGTCTCACCACAGCCCCCAGGGTGTTTGCCAAAGTTTTAGCAGTGGGTGCGGCCCACCTGAGGCTTCAGGGGGTGCAGGTCTTTCCGTACCTAGACGACTGGCTTCTCACCGCCCCAACAAGGCATCTACTCTCTTTGGCAAGAGACTAGTTCCTTCATCTAGCTCCCAAGCTAGGCATTACGGTAAACATAGAGAAGTCCAACCTGGTCCCTACTCAAACAATAGAATTTATAGGAGCCAGGTTAGACACGAGAAATTTAAGAGCCTTTCTCACAACTGACAGGGTTCGGAATCTGCGACTCCAGGTGCGGGCCATCCTTCACTCCAGCTCAACACCTGCGGAATTGGTCCTGAGGGCGCTAGGGTCTATGGCGGCAGCGATTACTCTTCTTCCGTACGCCCGCTTCAACATGCGGGTGCTTCAATGGACACTTCAGGTGCAATGGTCATTTCTCTCCCTTCCCCTGTATCATCTCATTGCGATCAGCAAGGCTTGCAAGCGGTCTCTCTTGTGGTGGCTCCATTCTCCGGACCTCCACAGGGGCCGCCCCTTTTGTGCATCTCCCCCTCTCGCCACGGTGACCATGGACGCTTCCCGCCTCGGGTGGGGGGGGGGCATTTTGCGGGCCGGATGGTCCAAGGCACGTGGAGCGATTCAGAGACCTCCCTGCATATCAATGTTCTGGAAATGAGGGCGGTGCTCTTGGCGTTGCAAGCACTTCATGCCCTCCTTCCCCTGGGAACAATTGCGATTCAATCAGACAACATGTCGGTGGTCTGGTACATCAACAAACAGGGGGGAACCAGGTCCTACCCTTTATGCCGAGAAGCTATGAGAGTGTGGGAATGGGCGATCTCCACCAACCGCTTTCTCATCGCAATGCATATTCCGGGTCGGACCAACATCCTAGCGGATAAGCTCAGTCGCACCATTCTCTCCCCGTACGAGTGGTCTCAATTCTCAAGTAGCGAAACGTATCTTCGCACAGTGGGGGACTCCCTGTTGCGATCTCTTTGCTTCTTCTTTAAACGCCAAGTGCGACAGTTTTTTCGCTCTAATCCCCCCTCCAGGGGATTCTCCGAGAGACGTTCTGGTGCATGCTTGGCCTCCCGGTCTTCTTTACGCATACCCTCCTCTACCTCTGATGCTACAAGTACTTCAGAAAGCCTCTCGGTTGGGGTGCAGAATGATCCTCATTGCCCCGTTCTGGCCTCGACAGATCTGGTTCCCTTACCTAAGGTCTCATTCAGTGAATCCACCTTGGATTCTAGATCCCATTCCGGATCTGATATCACACCCGTCGAACCTGCCAACTCCGAACCTGGACAACCTGAAGTTGACTGCTTGGCTGCTCCAGTTCCACTCCTAATCAGGACTCCCGGTATCTCGTCCCCAGTTAAGGCCATTCTGGTAGCGGCCCACAAGCCCTCTACCAGAAAAATTTACCGCAGTAAATGGAAGCGTTTCTCCATTTGGGCAGAGCGGCAAGACCTAGATCCTTTCACGGTTCCCCTTCCTTTGGTTCTAGATTTCCTTACTACTCTCTTTAATGATGGTGCCAGTAGTTCCACGGTCAAAGTTCAGCTGGCGGCCATATCTCATTACCATGTTGGACACGATTCAGGGCCTCTAAGTTATGCAAAACCTTCCTGAAAGGCACCTTTTTGCTCAGACCCCCTGTCAAAGAAACTGTTCCCCCGTGGGATCTTTCCTTGGTACTTCAGGCCTTGACCGCTCCCCTTCGAACCTGCGGCCACAGTCGATCTTAAATACTTGTCCTTTAAGACTGCTTTTTTGGTAGCCATTACTTCGGCTAAGAGAGTTTCAGAGCTTCATGCCCTGTCCATGAAACCGCCTTATTTGATTTTTCATCCGGACCGGGTGTACCTAAGGATCAATCCCTCCTTTCTTCCTAAAGTAGCTTCGGAAGCTAACATTAATCAGTCCATCAACCTCCCTGTTTTCTTCCCTAAGTATCAAAACAAAGGCAAATACAAGCTGCATTCCTTGGATGTTCACAGGCAGCTTCATTTTTACCTTCATTAGGACAGCTGGTCATAGGCAATCAGACCAGTTGTTCATTTCTTTTGCCAAATTCAATCTGGGTAAACCAATTTCCAAAGTTTCCTTGTCACGCTGGATTTCTCAGTGTATTCTGTTGGCGTACCAAGCCTCTGGGAGGCCTGCACCGGAGGGAGTCCATGCTCATTCGACCCAGTCTGTCTCTACTTCAGCGGCCTTTAAGTCTAGGGTTCCTCTGGATGACATTTGTTCAGCAGCCACTTGGGCTTCATTTCATACCTTTATTACTCATTACAAGCTGGACGTCACTTCTAGAGGTAGAGCATCCTTTCACGATGGCCACCCAAGATTCAGGTAGCTGGGGACTCTGTCCCACAGGTTGCTGACAAATGAATTCTCCTACTTCAGATTTAGAAGTTATGTACTTACCATAACGTTCCATCTGAGTAGGTGGATTCATTTTTCTGCAACCATCCTGCCCTCCTATCACCCTGGCCTTGTCAGTTTCCTGCATAGGGTGTGTTACCCTTTGGTTAGGGTAGTTGGTGCAGGGCAAACTCGATCTGAGGTCATGTAGGGAGAGCAGGGCATTATGGGTGAGGGGAGGAGCTAGGAGCTCGGATCCATAGCTGGATAAACCATGCCGGTTCGGATCCGATATCGGATCCATACCCAAAGGTTGCAGACAAATGAATCCACCTACTCAGATGGAACGTTATGGTAAGTACATAACTTCTAATTTCCAATTTGTTGATGTTAAAAAATGGAAAAGTCTAATGTTGATTTTACTGATGAATGTTAACTTTTCATTATTGTTTAAACTGCCGTTTTAGTATGTTGTGTACTGATTTAGTCACAAGATGGCATTGTTTGCTTTTGTATACAAGGATTTTGAATGGGGAGGTGTATTGCCTGATAATGTTCAGTTGTTGTTGTTGTCTTTCGGCTTTTTCCCGGTAAGGGGTCACCACAGCGGAACTCCGGTCCGCTAATGATTGGGCAGTAGACTTTTACGAAATGCTGAGGTGCCAGCTCGACGCCTAACCTTCAATTAAGGCACGCCCATTTACGCACGCATATCTTTCGAATGCTACCCAACCGTGGGGAGAACATGCAGACTCCACACAGAAGGCACTCCCAAGCCACACCGAGAATCTAACGAGAAAACCTCTTGCTGTGAGGTAACAACGCTACCGCAGTACCACCATGGCATATTGCCTGATAATGTTCAGTATTTGTTATTATAAACAAAAGCACTTACAAGTTCATGAAGTTACTTCTGATTTGGCCAGTGAGCTTCTTTTGCTTTTATTTTGGTTTTCTTAAGACGTTTGGGTTCTTTTTTAGTTGTTGTTCCAGGAAGATCACACACAGCCTGTTATCCAGAAGGCAACTATGCAGTAGCATTTATTTTATTGCATTGTAGTTTGTTCACTATATTGGTTTATTTTGGTATGCATGATTGAAGAGTGTAGCTTGTTACTTGATATAGTTATCTGAAGTCATAAACAGAAGCGTTCAAGAAGATCTCATGCCACTAAGTCTTTGTAAAGACTCGGCCCTTTTTCTAAGTGTTTCCCAAGATTAAAATTGAAACCGTCTGAAAGCTCCAGAGGTAATGGTGTTTATAAAGATGTCCTGGCAAACAAGAAGTGTGGAAAGGAGACTTGCAAGTATACATTTCAACAGCAAGAAAGGTGAAAAAATCTTAAACACGGAGCCACGAGTACGGTCTACTTAAAGACTTGCAAGAACGATCTGGATAATTAAATGGTCCGAAGGAATATACAGGCTATGTACATCTAGATCCATGGAAGATGTTAGTCATAATTAAGCACTGGTAAGACCCACTTTAGAGTACAGCATTCCCTTTAGGATATACTTCACTAAGCATATCAAAAAAACCTAGACATTCCAACAAAGATCCCTGTAAGTAAACGTACCATATCAGCAGATCTTCAAATGATAATTACTGCAGTAGCCTTAGTTATATGGGTTGTAGCCTGCTAAGGCTATAATTGCCGACCAGCTTTCAAAACTTCCATACACCCAAACAGTTAGTCAAGCTGAGCTAAAGAAAGGGTGGTTTGGATAGCAAGCCCTTAAAAGCTTTCAAGCCAACTGAAAGAGGGAGGCCAAAGCCCTGAAAAGGTTAATGCTAGGAAAGTAAAAGGAAAAAAAATTGTATATCTATCCACAACTCCTTTTTCCCATTTTTACACATGGGGTTGTGGTGTCACAAACAATGCTATTCATCTAGAGCCAAAGTTTACACCATATGGTGGCTCGCCCTGTCACGGTACTTCTTCCACACCACATACTTGCACGCACACTCGTACCTATAGACAATTTAGAGCATCCAGTCCAACTACTGTGTGTCTTTGGAATGTGGGACGAAACCTGAGCACCTGGAAGAAACATGCACAAACTCTGGGATGACATGCAGATCCTGCATAGGAGGCACCCCTGCTGTGAATTAAACTGGAGAACCTCTTGATGTGAAGCAAGGAGACAACGCTATGCACTGTGCCACCCTCTATATGTTTATATCGTATGCACGCATGCAGGCAACAAAAACATACAAAAATAAGGGTTAAGGATGGAGTAGGCTGCTAGTACAGCCATGATAATTTAAACATCTTCTGTTATGGTAAGTTTAGTTGCACAACTGTACTACGTTCATTATTATGTTCACTGATGCAGGAGCCTTAGTTATATGGCAAGATTGCTACATTTACCTGGGGGGGGAATCTTGTTGTAGCCTATATTTACTAGGTGGAGGAATCATGAGAGTCCATGAATTCCTGGAGAATTATCTTAGCAAAGCCTGTCCTAGATTTGGAAAAAATCTAGTTTATAGTGCTTTGTAAAGGAATGCACAGAGGGCCAAGTTCATTGCTTCTATAGTACTTCTAGAATCCAACCCTTATCAAAAAGCCACAAATGAAGCCAAGGCCCTAGTAGAAAGAGCCCTTGATCCTACCTGGAATTCCATTGTGGTTGGTATAACGAAAGGTAATAACATGAGTCAATCATTTGGAAATAGTCTACCTTGACACTGGTAGTACTTTTTTCTTACCTTTTACAAGAAATGACAAGGTTTCCTTAAAACAGTTTCTTATTGTCAAGATAGTATGCAATGGGGGTGTGGCCAGGATGCTGACAGGCTAGCAGCATAGTTTTCATGCTCTGCTACTCTATTTCTATTAGGAAATTTCAATTTTTATAATATTCTAAACCCATTTTTCAACAAAATCAGTTATCTGATACTACATAGGATTTTTTTTCTTATCAAGTCATTCATTTGAAGGCTCTGTACCAGTAGCTGTGAAATGAGTCATTCAAAGACGGTCTCTCAGGACTTGCCTTTAAAGAGAGAACTCCAATCTGTTCTTCCTAACATACAAAAACATTCTTCAAATGGACAGAATGGATAACAAACTTGACAGCCTTAAAGAAAAACGTACCAAACCGATGGAACAGATACTTGAGATTTTAAAACAGAAAACTCATATCTGAACTCAAAACTAATAAGATTTGATAATGACTATTCCAATACTGCGGTGACCAAAAGGAAGGTTTTTGCCTCTTATAAAAGAACTTAAGACAGTTTAAAGTGCATTTGCTCTTTCCTGCCAGGCTCAAAATATTCCTTCGAGATGAAATTGGATACCTTTGAAGACCCAGACTCTGCACTGTTGTTTTTCAAAACAAAAAAATTCTAGACCAAACTGACACTTAGCTTTAGTATAACATTGATGTTAGCTGTTTTAATAACAGAAGTTTTTTTCCATGACAAAGTTTACTTTTACAAATTCAATTACTAGAGATGTAGGTGAAAAGAAGAAACAAGGATGCTCTTCTCCATAAGGTAAATAACTGTCACTTTTTATTTTCCTATATGCATTGGTAAGCTAATATTCTATATTTTATTTTCCATATTAAATATATCTTAGCTTAATAAGTATTAAGAAATTAACGGTAATAATAAGCTTTCTTTACATATGTATCCTGGTTTCCTTTCTTCATATATGTGCCACCTAAATCCTAAAGTGATAGATCATCATCTTCTTTCGGCTGTTCCTGTTAGGAGTCGCCACAGCAGATCACCTGTTTCCATTTCTTCCTGTCCTCTGCATCTTGCTCTGTCACACCAACCACCTGCATGTCCTCTCTCACCACATCCATAAACCTTATCTTAGACCTTCCTCTTTTCCTGTTACCTGGTAGCTTCATCCTTAGCATCTTTTTCCCAACATACTCTACATCCCTCCTCAGCGCATGTCCAAACCAACGTAATATTGCCTCTCTGGCTTTGTCTCCAAACCTTCCAACCTGGGCTGACCCTCTAATATACTTATTCCTAATCCTGTTCACCCTCGTCACACCCAGTTCAAATCTTAACATCTTTAATTCTGCCACATCCAGCTCAAACTCCTGCCTTTTTGTCAATGCCACTGTCTCCAACCCATATATCATAGCTGGTCTCACTACCCTCTTGTAGACCTTCCCTTTCAATCTTACAGGTACTCATCTGTCACAAATCACTCCTGACACTCTTCTCCACCCACTCCATCCTGTATGTACTCTCTTCTTCACCTCTCTTCATAATACATAACATAATAGCAAGTTTCTCACAGTACAAAATAAGTGTGTTGTGAATGGACAATGTTTATAGTGTTTTTAATTTTTAACTCTTAATTCATATGTCACGGTTGATTGGAATACGTAAGCTGTTGTATGTACTAGATTTGGATGAGTTTTCTCTGATATGTTAGACTGTTATGCTGATACAGTGGTATTGTGGATGTATCTAGTGTGCCTGAAGCAGTTTTCTTTTTCCCTAGATTTTTATTTATTTTCTTGTATAGTCTTATCTCTGATGTTTGGTGCCAGTTTATTCATTGGGGAGGGGTTAGGAGAGGAGAAATACATTAGTGAAGACAATTTCCTCCCCTGCTAGGATAGATATTAAAAAAAGATACTGTACCAAATAATTATAACAAAAAAATAAAATAATAATAAGTGTTGCAGCATAGCTTCTTAAATAGCACTTATACAGCCTTCTTTCTCAGTGTAACATGAATGAAAGTTGTTTTACTGACAGAACTTTTACTGGGAACTTTGTTGGCTAGGCTTACTTAGGCCCTTGGGCCGATAGCCTAGTACCTACCTATGACAGTGGTATGTCCCTCTCACAGTGCAGGTTATAATAAAATGTTTTGTTTTTGCCTTTTTCTCTGTGGAGACAATTTATACAGAGTTCTTTCTGCAGGTGTGTGTAAGAAATACTGCATAAAATGTGTTTTATCCTTAAATTTAACATACAAATTAAGTGCAAAATTGTAAGAAGATATTAATTAACTTGCATTCTCTGTAATATTTAACTCTAAATTACTATTTTAGCACAAATAAATAATACATTTTATAGTACTGTGGCACTATACAAACAATATAGAATTAATTTCTTCAATTCAGCTTTTATCTTAAGATATTATATTATTCAAATTACTCAGAACATAAAATCAGCAGTACAGCTCAAAGGAACACCGGATACCTTTTTTAAAAAAAATTTTTGACTTTAACTAAGCATGAGCCAAGTGCTTTCGTTTCCAATGTAACTTCTTCAGAACTCAATTATTACAACAAATGCATCATCTTAAAATAGCCATTTAAAAACCACATGGTCCCTTGGAACCAATAAATTCACTTAAAATTAAATTGTTTCAGCTATAAGACTAAATTAATGGATAATGTTTCATTTAAACATGGATAGTGAAAGTGCATGTATAGTAGTTTAAATTTCTTTTTTTGGTCTACTTTTTTTGATCGAATGTTTACAGTTAACAATCTCAATTATCTTGTAGCTATAAGTAAGCAGTTCACTAGGTACTTTTTTCAGTAACATATTTACAAGTGTAGGAGGGTATTATTTGTAACTCATTTATTTTTTCCTGTTTCAGTACTATGACCAACTTGAAATGCATATCAGTTGATTAAGTAATGGTTCTAAAAGGGGTAGTTCATGCACATTTTTAAAAGTATTTTATTCCCAAGTTATCTTTTTGTAGGAAACTCGCTTAATAAAAAGATTTGGACAGACTTAAACTAAACAATATTCTATATTGACTACCTCTCATTGTAAACAAAAGAGAAAAGAGGTGGCTTTTTATGGAAAAATTCTTTGCCTCTTCCTAAAATTCTGAATACATTTAGTGATGAAAAAGGCATGTTTTGTTCAGTGACTTTAGAGATTCAAAGGAAACTATACACTTTTATTAATGTCGATTGGATACCTGGATTGGGAATACAAACACTTAAACAGTTGGGAGAAATCATTTGAATAGCAAAGGAAAACATTATTTTTCAGGTGACTTTAATTGTATTTTATCAGACAAGGATATCAGCACTAGCTGTAAAAGAAAGAAACCTGTCTCGGTCAAGGCTTTGATAGAGTTCATTGAACTGTATAATATGAGATATATGAATGAATTTTCAGTATCAGACTTGCTTTTTACACATTTTTCACAAAGGCATGGGACACAGTCATGAATAAAGTATATATTTCAAATGAGATTACTAGTAGAATAGATAACATTAAAAGTAGTCTCTTGCCCACTGCAGATCATAATGCAATAACATCTGAATTTATATTGAATTCTAGTAATAACATTCCAATTAAAATGATTCCTGCATATGAAAGACTTTAAGGAGTTCTTTAATAAAGAAATTCCAACTTTCATACAGGTAACTCCGCAGATTTTTGTGTGGGACTCTTTTTAAAAATATATCTTTTTGGAAGAATTCCAAGTTGGCATGCAGAAAAAAGAAATAACAGGACAAAAGTGAGAGATTTACAGGAGAAAATTGATTAGTTTAAAATTAGTCAAAAAGGAAATAGAAGAAATAAATAGCTTAACAGTAAATGTTTAGATATTTTACAACATAAAACTAGCATACATTTAAAAAAGATTAAAATAACTAATTATTCAATAAATCCTAAATCCATGCATAAATTGGCTACTAGTCCAAAAATGATTGCTAAATCTAACCACATCAAAGAATTATACTTCTAGTAGTAAAAATGTTACTGAAATAGAAGATATTCTGGATGTTTTCAGACCTCATTTTAATAAGATTAATAAAAACAAACAGTGGATACACAAGATCTAATTAAAGCATTTATAAAAATATATACAATATATTATACATATAGACACACTAAAAATAGACTGTCAGAAGATCAAATAAAAATAACTGATGAGCCTTTATAAATGTCTGAACTCAAAATTCAAATTAATACATTAAACAACAAGGCACCTGGAAATGATAGTATAATACCCAAACTATACAAAATGATGACTGAAGGTGCTTTGTTTTTTTTTTTTTTTTACTAGAGGTATTTTCAATAGTTGAAGGACTTGCAAAGGCACTACCACCCAGAAATACACCGTAATATCCCCAATTTTATTTTAAAATGTGACAAGGCCTCAACACAATGGTGTTTTTCGTGTTTCACTGTTGCAGTCATCACATTTGAGTTATCCCTGCCAGGGTAGCCCTCGGCCGGCCCGAATACCAGAGGCTTAGTATTTCTGTGTTGGTTGCTTTCGCTTCAGGACTGACATCAGGTCGTCAGTAGTACAAAGTAAGGCAGCCGACACCATTACATCAGTCTTTCTTGCCATAGAGCCCGAAGCAGAAGCAGTTTGCATGAGTGCCATTTGGCCCCTACCTGAGTTTCTTCTACGAATTGAAGTTAAAGTCTTCTAAAGCCAAGTACTCCATTGGGGATCCTTTTTTCTAACAAATGTCAGAAAGTTAATAATTGTCTCACCTGTGGAAAGAAAATACCACACCGAGACTTTCATTCTTACTGCGTCACTTGTTTAGGCCCAGAACACGATGTTCCCTGTTGTCGCTTCTGTGCTTTGTTCAATGCCAGAACTATCCATCATTGGGCCCTTATTGTAGCTAGATATTTTTACTTACAGTCCTCGAATTCCGATATGGCTTCGGTAAGCCATCCGACAGCAGATCTTCTGAAAAAAAATAAAGATAAAGACATAGACAGACCGCACAGGTCCAAACCTACCGATGACACTTCCGTTAAGCTAGTCTTCAGTTCTCCAGTCCTCAGTGAGATGCTTTCTTAGCCCCTGATGCCCGCTTCTGTGGATTCGCAGGCCGCTACCGAGACCCTTTCGGAGTCTGGTTCTTATTCGACTAAGGATCCTGCGGTCGTCTCTACCTTGGATGGGTCCGGAGCCGCTGAGCAGGCAACTGCTTCCGAGGAAGCCCTTCACACTACTGATTCTCGACACAAACTGACATCTTTTTTCACGACTACCGTTCTTTCAAAAATGACCGAGATTCTTAGGCCCAGGGTACGAACCACACCCAAGAAACCGATGACCCAGTCTCAAGGCACTTGCTTCCTTGCCTCAGTCTCAAATGCTTAAAATGGTGGAAGACCTTGTCATGCAGACGTGCCTAATTTTTTGCTTGTTTTTAACAGGAATTTCTAAAGCATCAATCCCACTTTTTGCCAGGCAAAACCTCTGTAGGGACAGACAGATAATCCAGTCTAGCTAGGCTGAGAGGAATTCACTGCTCCTTTTCCTATGAATGACAAGAGTAGTTCTCTCCTTTTAGGAGGAAGAATGAGGTTTAAGGGAAGGCAGGAATTGAATGAGCTATGTAATGTTTGATTGACAGTGACTGTATAGCAGATTAAATGTGATGTGCAATGTTTGCAACTGAAAATGTCAATGTGCTTTGTTTTCATTTATATAAATGCAATGCCTATGTCATAAGTGATACTTCAATAAGTATTTCTTGTTGGTTCTCCCTAAGCCACAGGAAAAAGTGCCTACCTTTCTGTCCTTGGTGGCTGTAGAGGCTACATCAGAGAGGGAGCTAAGATAAATGGCCTGAGGAACCAGAAATGACCACAGCAGGGTCACCCATTTACTTCTGAGGCACTTACATAAACAGCCTTTGCCACCTCAGCAGGCAGCTAATATTCTTTTTGTGACTGGTAGAAGGAAGAACTGAGGAACTGGTAGATTGTGTCATAGTAAAGTTGAAAAAGATGTTTGCTTTCAGGGGAGGCCTGGCAGCAGTAGTTAGTAAAACAGGTTAGCAGTAAAAAAAAAAAAGTCACTTTTCATCCAAAAAAAGTAAAACAGAACTTTTACAAAGGAAAAAGTAGCTTTGACCACTTTTTTCCATAAGCGTGTTTAAAAGTTACCAAAAAGTCACATGGCAGTCAAAACACATTTTTAGAGTTTATTTTTAATTTTATGACGGAAACTGAAACTGCAAATGCCCCCCCCCCCCCCCCAAGGGAGCATTAGCTAACCATCAATCCTCAAAAGCACTTCTTCACTGTAATACCTTAAACCTCCTGGGTGTTACATCATGGGATATAGGTAGATGACAGCTTAAAGACATGTAAGTGCTCTAACTCTGAGGAAAAAGTTGGAAGCCTCAGTGATACATACAGGCAACTCAGATCTAATGTGGGTAGAACTAAGCTTGTCTGACTTTCAGCTTAAGTTGTTGCATTTGTAAAGGAAAGAAAACATGTCAACAAAACTGATGTCCAAGCGGATTGCAGACTGCATTACCTTATTTTATCTCCACCAGGGAAAGCTAATCCCCATTCTGTGTTAGCCCTCACCCTAGGAGAATGAGCTCTATCACCACAGCCTTTCTTAAAGGGGATCTCCACCCAGGCTGTTATGGAAGCAGCAAGCTGGTCATCTGTTCACACCTTTGCCAAGCAGCATTACAACTTAAAAGCCATGTTACGAGCCAGGATAGATTTTGCCTCAGCTGTCCTGTTATATTGTCCAGTTGTTAAGAACTTAACTTATGGTAAGTTCCTAACAACTGTAATTTGTAACTTTTTTATTCTAAAAACCTTTTTATGGGTATCCTTATGCTATATCACAGTATAAGTAAAAAAATGTTGAAGTAAGTTCAGTGTTTGAACATGGTGTCACTTTTATTATTAAAGAAATGTTTATAAAGGAGGTTTATCTGTTTTGAAAATAAGGGGATTGACAAGGATTTTTTTAAATAAGTGTAATATTACTAGTGATGTATTAAGACAAATAGTTAATCCGGTGCCAAAGATATCCTTGAAAAGTGGAAGACTGGAAGGATTTAGTTAGTGCAAGGGTTGTTCAGTATGATTGTACTTGGATGGTATAGGGTACATAGCATGAATGGACTTCAGTTTAGGGAAGTGGGTTTCACCTGTTAAGCTATTACACAAACACTATTGTCCATGTAAATATTATTACATTAGATATAGTTGCATTGGCATATAAAGAATTCATTGATTAAGCAATTATAGGCAGGGTTCATTCTGAACAGTTACACCAGTAAAATAACTCGTAGACAGTTTTATGTAAACTTGGACAACATCAAATTGAGTTTGTACTTAATGTAATATATACCCAATCTGTGGAATAAGCTACTAGAATGCTTGTTTTTTTATCAGAAACCAAATTTAAAATGAATCTAGATACTTGATAGGGAATATTGTATATGATCTAGAATTAAGGGTTAGTGTTCCTTAAAGACCTTCAGGCCTGAACACCTATACCAGTCTTATGAGAGGGGTAAGGCATACAAGACAGCTTAAAAGTGGGGTCGGTACTTGTCCAGCATCTCAACGTTTGAAAAAAATGTCATAATGGTTGTGACGATTGGGGAGAGATGTGCGAAGACTGCCAGCCTAGTCAAATAGAATTTGATATATAATTCTGGCATTTGTAAATAAATGTAAAATACAGGCTTGTGTTTTTAAATGTAAGAAAACACTGTAAAATGTGAACTTCAAGATTGTTGCAACATTGCCATCTGCTGTAAGGAAAACCGAGCCAAGTATTTCAAATGTGTCTTTTAAAATTGAAAAGATCTTATGAATCTCTTTAATGTTTTACAAGTCAGTTCCAGTGCGTCTGGATGAAGGTTTCATGCCCATTGATTTAAGGCTAAAGTTTATGACCAGAATATAGATGTGGAATGTGCTTTATTGCTCTAGTTTCTGTTAGAATATACATGTAAAATGTCTTCTATTGTATGTTTCTGTGCAGGTGTTAGATTGCTAAATAATGCAGTTTGCGGCCTGAGAACTCAGACCAGGTGTTAAGATGATGCAATATGAATACTGGGAAAACCTAAGTGTCACAAATGATGTAATTTGGGGAGGACCTCAGAAACATGTTTGTTAGTAATGTTTAAATACTATTTCTCACAAGAGACTAGAGGGCATTTTGATCTTGATAGCCAACTTATCAGCACTCTGCCTTGTGCTCACATATAAGTTTTAGCACTGTGATTTCTTGTAGGAATAGTTAAAGCTGGTAAAGATTAATTAGGTATTTTTCTTTGAAATCAGACCTGTCCTACTGTATTATTTTAAGTTTCTGTGTGATCTCTGAACTCTATGATATCTCTGTGGTGTAGTAGTTTTGTCTTGTGTTTTAATTATTTATTATTAAATATTTTTGAAACCTTCTGCCTGTGTCTGATTTGTGTAGAGATAAGCTCTAGAGTACATTACATATTTATAGAGATTATTGTAATGGGCCACTCTAAAGTAAGCCTTGACTGTTAGTCATACTACCATTGGATAATATTGCACAGTAATAATTGGACACCCTTTTAAGGGCCTTTTAGTAGCTGATATTATTAGCTAGGTGGTGGCAGGGATTACTACTGTATAGTCTGGGTAAAGGGGCACAGCTGGAGAATCTGTGTCAGCCTTTCCCAGGAGTGTCTGTGAAGTTGTATAAATACTTATCTGTGTGTGTGTGTGTGTGTGTGTGTGTGTGTGTGTGTGTGTGTGTGTGTGTGTGTGTGTGGTGTGTCAGCTACTTGGCAGGGACACGAAGCACTGGTTGGACAGAGAGGGTACTGGAGGTTTTAGCTTGCCCAGCTAGGCTGAGACCTGGATCTTATAGCTGTGCCAGTGGGGAGTCTTATTGGGGACCTAGTGAGCAAAGGAGCAACCAGCCCCAGACTGACTGTGATCTCTGTGTGCACTTAAGGGAATTTGTACTTTACTGTGTGTATTAGTTATCCTTTCCTCTCTTCTATGAGACAGCCTCTCTGGTGTTAGTGGTGAGGATTGAGGCTCCTTGATTGCTGGGCCAGGGCACGGTCTTCACAAGTGTTTGGCAGTGGTGGGATCTACTTCACATACTAACTGGCTTGTAGTGGTGTGGGTAGAGCGAATTCCTGTAGCTTATGTACAGTGATCTTAAAAATTGTTTTGTACTCTAAAACAGGCACGCATTGTATACTCAGAGTTCAGATCACAATTGTTTTATTTCTTTTGTTAGCTTAGTGTTAGTCATGGTGAGCAGGCAGCATGTCAAGTAGAATGGGAAGCTGACAAGGAGCCAGCTGGCGGAGATGAGCCATGCTAGGGGACTGGTGCATGGAAACCTGACTAAAGCAGACATGATTGCAGCCTTGGTTACAGCTGCTTTGGAAAACAGCAGCCTGGAGGACAATCAAACTGACAGTGGAGATGCAATATCCTCAGAAAATGGACAGCTCAACCTTTCTGCAGTGGACTTAAAAATCCAGCTGGAGCTAAAGAGACTTGAGTTGAGGGCCAGGCGTATGGTACTAAAAGCAGATGAGAAAATAAGGAGTCTACAAGCTGAGGAAAATGAACAGCAGAGGAGGCATGAGAGGGAAATGCTGACTCTTCACCAGAGTCATGGAGGTAATAGGGAAGGGAGTAACCGGACCCCAGAAGCCCAAAAGGTCAGTAAATTTCTTCCACAGTTTTAAAGAGGGGGGTAATTTTGATAGCTTCATTCATATGTTTGAGGTGGTATGTAAACAGTATGAAGTTGACCAAAGGCTCTGGGTACAGTTCCTGACCCCTTACTCCATGGTAAAGCTGTAACTTCTTTAGCAAAAATGCATGACACTGACTGTTTTGATTATACTGCTGTAAAAAGACACTTGTTGGAATGTTTTAAGCTAACACCTGAAATGTATAGGAAAAAGTTTTATGAGCATAGACACAAGGCAGATGAAAATGTATGTGAATGTTACTGAACTGAGCACTTATTTTCATAGCTGGGTGAGTAGATGTCAGGTCACCACTTTTGAAGGGCTGGCAGACCGTTTCATAAGGGAACCAAGCCCTTAGCACTTTGCCTGAGGACATGAGGATCTGGTTAGCTGATACAGTGTGCTACTTCAGAGGAGTTGGAGAAGGGAGACCTATACCTAGCAAGCAGGGCAGCCCTGCACAGGAAAGGGACCCCCAGTACTGCTCATGGGACTAAAGGAACCCATGGTGCGCAGCACAGACTGCCCCAACAGAATCTGCCAGTAGCAGGGGAAGCCACTAGTCCAGGTACATGTCCAGGAGCTAGGGTTAAATGTTTTGAATGCAACCAGTGGGGCCATGTGGCATACAGATGTCCACGGAGGCAAGGTGGGGGACAAAAGGTGAAAGAGCCAGTAAGTGGGAAAGACAAAATGCCAATAGTAGGTTGTCTTGAGACAACAGGGGTATGGAACTACCATCCTGCAGATGTCCTGAGAGGGAAGAATTTGGATGAGGCAGTACTATGTACTTATGCAGTTAAAAGCAGTCAGGCTAGAGACAAGCATGCGAGTCTGGTAGCCTGGGGGAGACCCAGACAGACCGCATACTTTTACCTGCAGCCAGGACTGGTGAGGTGGTTACTTCAGTAAGGGAGCTACTCGGTAGCAGTGAGACTGAATGTGAGCTACAGCTGCTTGTGGGTACTGATGTTCCCTTGGACAGGGTAAGTGCAAAGGTAGAGGTGAGTAGTAGTACCCAGACTGTCAGTGAGGCACCGCTGTCAGAGGATGCCAGACTTCCTCTGGAAGGGGAGCTGAGAAGGGTTACAAGAAGAGACTTGAGACAGACTTGCTGGGCCAGAGCACTGTCGTCACAATGGTCATAGTTACATTGGTGTTTTTCCTTGTCTGCAGGACATTTATCAGTCCAGTACCTGGGGTTATACTAAGTGTGAACCTTTCTTTAAACCTGTGCTGTGAAATATTTAATTTCATACTTTAACAGGTGACAGAGTTATCAGCAGTAAGAGGATAAGAAATTCAATTGAATGGTAAAGGCCAGCAAACTACAGTAATGGCAGGAAGTTTCAGAGGAAAAACAGCAAAAAAATGAATGCCAGACAGCTGAAACTAGCTGACTTTCTTCTTGTAATATACTTTGTGTTACTACTATATTAGTATGCTGTAGTCCGAATCCTGTCAGTACTCCACCAGTTGATTTTAGAAGCAGGCTTTTAACTCTGCCAGTTAGTGTGTTGGTTAAAAGAGGAATCTGCCATTAAGAGTTTGATATTTTTTTTTACCCAAGTCTCTCATTTGTATACATTGCATTAACATAAGGTTTTGCACACATGTGCAATACAGTCTTACAGTGATTTTTAACATTAATGTCTAACAAAAGTAGAAAACTGACATGACACCTTGTTTATAATTGTGAGGTGTAACAAAAGTGGAGCAAAATGAGGGCGTAGGGAAGAGAGAATAAGATACCAGTAGTTTGTAAGTACAGTACCAGCATTCAGACATTAAAGGAAAACTCCACCCTCTCATACAGTTTAACTCACTCCTTAAGTTTCTTTTCTCCCTACAATATGGTTCCAGCATTGTGTATGTACCAGAAACCTGCTTGTAGTTTTTAAAACTTTTATTTCCTTGCATTGGAGTCAAAGGAAGGGAAAGCCCACCTACTTTTTTTTTAAACTCAACTTCTCACATAATGTGCAGAGAAATTAGTATCCACCTGCATGACATATAGACACAGTTAAATCTGTAGTTTACCCTGTCAGGTACTGCTGTCAATCTTACATGGGTAATTAATCCTGTTAATGCCACGAACATAGCAGCTGATATAAAAAAAGACAGAAAGCTATGGAATTGTTTCCCCTGTTTTTATTGCAGAGGGGAGGAGAACTTAACACTGCTTTCATAGCAAAACAAAGCAACTAGATCAGTCAGGGGTTTAAAGGCAATTATCAACTCTTCTGACAAATTTACATAAGCAGCACACAGTATTGAAATTCTAAGCTTTAAATGCTATTTATAATAGTTTGTGAGTAGTAGCAAAGATTTCTGTGACATTCAAAGAAAAGTCAGTAAATTTTATTTCTTGTAAAGTATGCATGCATTTACCATTTTCAAGCACCCCACCCCCCCCCCCCCCAAACACACACACACGCCAGAACTGCAGAAAGAGTCAGGTGACAACCTTATCAACTAGGTGCACTGATATGACAAACCTTCCAGAGGGGGATGCATATCTTGTACATGCAGATCCATTATAAGAGATTCCCACTGACTTTGAGTCAGTCCTTGCATTGCCAGAGAGCAACCATAGTATACAGCTGAATTTACTACATTTACTATGTGCCCTTGCATTAAGAACACTAAGAAAAAGAAATCAGAAGTACTTAACTGTGTTTAAATGCGCGCGCACACACACACACACACACACACACACACACACACACACACACACACACACGCTTTTGTACACATGTACTTTATATACATACACATATATAGAAACAGACACACTGTGTGTGTGTGTGTGTGTGTGTGTGTGTGTGTGTGTGTGTGTGTGTGTGTGTGTGTGCAATATGTGCATACAATGAATTACTTATAATAAACAACATAGTATAGTTAAGCATTATTAATGTATACATTCTAGTAAATGTTGCTTAATGATTTACTTGGTCACTGTCATTGGCTATGTGCTCCACATGCAATCTTGGTCAATGTCTGGACGTATTTTTTTATTTATATTGATAAATGCATTTAATAACTGTTATTATCTTTGCCAGTGTAGCTTATGTTGTGGCTGAAAAGGGTCCTGGGAATCAGTTCACTTTCCTGGTTACCAAAGTATAAATAAATATGAAATAGAAAAAAGGAGGGGGAACATGACAGAAATAATTTGGGAACTAATAAAGCACATTATAAGTCCGCATCATTCATGAGAGAGAAAAATCCTCCCACTGAAGGCATTGTGAAGCCGCATACAGACTAAATTTAGAGTCCTACTATTTGTCGCCTGTAAATGTACAGCAAGGATTATTTACTGCAGTGAGAGTTTTTACGCCTCAGTATGAGAGTATGAGGGAGGGTTTATCAAGTTTGTTAGGACTACAAAAGACTCCTCTTACAAAAAACTGCTTTTTATCTGCTTTCTTTTGCTGCAAGTAGCTAACAGCTATTAATAGCATAGAACAAGCTCTGGTAGACAGATAAATGAGGCTTGGTCAGGTAAACAGAGAAGCAGCTCTTTTACAGAAGGTGTGTTTAGATGACAGTGCTTCACAGTCCTGCCATTATACTTTAATGGCATGAGAAAACAGCACCACTTCCTTATCTCTGTCCTGAGTCATATACAGAGGACTTGAAATGTATTTTGGGAAGAAGGAAGGAAAGCAAGAAAATAAGGTCACGTTACCACGGCAGGCCCCATCTGCCATTTTGAGAGAAACACATTAACATTGTAGACTGTACCTTGACTTCAGCGTTGGCAGGTTGGACAAATCCAGTATGGTATGGCACGTCCACAAAGTTTCTATTGTAAAAGAAGCACTTGGAGTGATTTTGAGGCATTAAAATAGCCCCAAAACAAAAATACAATGAAAAAAATGTTTGACTTCTAAGGTGAAGTTTTCCTTTAATGCTGATGGTGTATTTGCAGACACAGCATCACATGAGGTACATCAGGTCTTCAACTTAGAGATGATGGGGCCTCACCAGACTGGAAACACTGCACAGAGCAGGGGGGTAGCAGTTAACTGTGTTCTGTTGTAAGTAGTATCAAAACCATGTGTTAGATGTGATTTCACATTGAAGGTACTCCCCATCACCGTAGACAAACATTAGTGGCATGCATTTTAACTGAATGAGATGTACGTTTTAAAAGCATTTAACAAAATGTAGAATGTCAACAAAATAAAGTGAAGGCAGAGTATTACTGCATCATTCCTTAAGAAATCTCAAGTCTGATCATTAAGTTTTCATCTTCATTGCAGTAAGAAAAGCATCATCATGAAGTACCTTTGCAAGGTTGGAGATAAGTGTTGCTCATTGTTTAGCTTCTCCCACATTAGATCTTCAACCCTGCTTCTTAAACCCTAGTATTAGTCCATGGTTCAGAAAGCTGTGTTCCTGAATTATATCACAGTTGTATGAAAAAAGATTTATTGTATTAACAACAAATTACATTTCCTTCTAGGTGTGATGTTTGGCAGCAGCTATTTTAAAGTCAGGATTCTGTCTGGCAGCAAACTGTGATTGCTGTGATAGGAGATGCTATGTGGTGCTACCATGTTGAAGTTAGCAGCAAGTACTAATGTGCTTTGAATGCAATATAATGTGCTTCCCCTGGTCCGTCAACACTTTTGAGAATATGCACCAAGTTTGGGATATTTGAGACTTTCCTGAAATACCTTTATGGTGGAGGGCCAAGAGAATCATTGAAGAAAATGCAAAACCAAGGCTTGAGTTACTACGAGGGGGTCAGGAAAACTGCTTACTAGCAATGTTTTTTTTTTTAGTCTGAAATTGGTTAGAGGCCACCAGTCCTGGAGGGTGGTGCATTGCTTTCTGCAAACTTTCAGCTTTATTCTAAGACACCATGTAGATACAGTTTTGCAGTGATATATTTATGCCATTCCCAAATAGTAATCCTTTTTTTGTCCCCTCTTACAGATGACCAGCCACTAACAGGAGACTATAAGGTAACTGTCAACTCATTGGGAGGCAGAGTCATCTCCAAACATGACCTTGGGCATTTCTTTCTCGCATGCCTTAATACGTCAGAATACGATCGGAAAGCTGTTAGTGTTTCCAGAAATTATACATAATCATTGCAGTGAATTACCTGGAATTTGATAAATGGAAACATTTTTATACTAAAAATGAGTTACTGCATTATGTGACATTAAATGCAATTAGTCTTTGAAAATAAAAGTAATTACAAAATGCCTTTGTTGTCTGTTGTCAGGGATAGAGAAAATAATTGGATCAGTAGTTGTGAATTGAGTAGTTTAGCTTTATGCGAGATAATGAGTACAGTTAACATGAAATATCTTCCCATGGTTTTATAGTCCTTTCATTTGTTAGCACTGTGGGCTTTGGGAATCAGCTTCATGCAGATGTGAGAGCAAAGATAAGATGTAGTCAATTGGTGACCAGGATATTTACTGTAACTTGAGCATTGAGCAACATTCAGGATTCAAGGAATGCTTTGCCACAAAATTGTTGCCATTTATGTTGTGGGACCCCATTGGGGTACTGAAATGAGGTAAAGGGCCTGTCTGCTAGTTTTTGTGCAAACAGCCATACTTCTAGGGATATTTTGTCTACAACTTGCAGCCCCCTTTCACCTGCATTAGGTATAAGTTATTGGGGGCCGTTTTATTTGTGTAGCTGTACAGAGTGCAAACTGTACTTAATCCATTGTTACATTTAGTGGTAGAGTAGTATGGATTTCAAAGCATTAGAGTACTTTTGAATCAGATTCTGTTTATATAGTTAACATTTGTAGGCAAGTTGCTCTGACTGCTTAATTTTCTTAATTAGTACCATGTTACTTTTGAAACAGCCATACAGAGACCAGTTGTGACTTTCTTGTGTCTGTCAGGTGGTATAGTGAAAAAAATGTTCAAACAGCAAGCTTGAATAAGTCCTATAACACTACATTTCCTCACAGTGCAGACCTGCTCTTACTGATCCTCAGTGTGATCAAATGGATACTAATGGGAAAGGTTTCATCCTGTAAAGCAGGGCAGTAACTACCAGCAAAATTATTTTGATGGGTCAAAACTTTACGGTATATGTGGCTCAGTAAACCTTCCTAAAAACCTGCTGTGAAGACTCTGGTTTCTTGGCGATGAAGAAAAAGCTTACAATATTTGGAAGATGAAGTTTAAAAGTTTTATCGAGTTTGACATTTGCACTCTCCTTCTTTTGCTCTTTTTATTAATACTGTGGAAGATATTATTTCATATCACAAGTGTGTTACATTTCATTCCCACTGTCACACAACTGTTTATAATTTTTCAACAGCAGCTGGCCAGTTAGTAGGGTGCTGGGTTCTGATGGTATGGCATTTTACTAAACTTTGTTTTAGTGTAGCACAGACATAAGCCAAGCAGGGAATGATTATCTACATGTCAGGGAGATTAAAAAAAAGAGATCAATCTGCACAGATTTTCAGACCAAAACCACAGGGGATAGTCTTTCAAGAAGATCAAGATGTGTAATGGACGGTTTACCTTCATTTTGTTGAATGGTATGTGTGATCGTGCATTTGTGTGACTCTACAGAGTGAGTTACGGAACACTTCCGAGGGTAAATGTCGAAAATGGTTTGACTGAAAACCATTTCCAACATTTTCCATGTGTTTGAATGGCATAGTGCATTTGCATTATAGACATTCGAACCTCTGAGTCGTTGTGAGTTTTTGCTGTTGTCCTTTCGATGTAATCAACGGACACACAACCTAATGAAGGTAAACCATAATGGACAGTTCACCAACATTTGTTTCAAGCAAGCAAAACAAAATATAATAACTGGTGTTCTGTGAGCAGTATTAACATCATGTTGCCTTTCTGGAATCCTACATTTTTCCTGTATCCTTGTTATCCTCTTTAGAGCAGTTGTTGAGTTGGAGGCTGTCCCAGTAGTCAGTAAGTAATAAGGTGGAGAACTAATTCTGGATAGGGTACCAGTCCCAGTATGCCCACTAAGACACATCTACGGGAAATTGCAGGATCACCAGTGCACAAACGTGTGGTTTGTCTTTCGGATGTGGGATTAAGCTGGAATACTGCAAATCCTCATGAATTTACATGGACCAAGGGAGTTTGTCTATGTCATAAGGCAGTGATGCTAACAATACTGTGCCACCTTGAGATGTTTAAAGATGGTGCATTCCTAATATGGAAAGGACCATATAATTTGAAGGGTACATGCAATAAGACATAGAATTTGCACTAATGTCACATGTTACTTTGGATGCAGCATTACTTTGAAACTTCCTTTTCAGCATTGTGTGTGGCAGTACATAACTAGAGGTATGACTTGGGGGCATCTTACCTGCTAGATACAAATAGCATCACTAAAAAACAGTCTACAAAGAAGAGGATTATATTAGTTTTATTATATACAAAAGGGTATATGCTTCTAAAGTAAAAAAAAAAAAAAAAACAAAAAAAAAAAAACAATGGTTTGATTTTGGCACTCTGAAGTGGGTAATGCTTAGGCCAAAATATCAAAAAAGGAAATTACACCACAGTTCAGAATTCTCTAGCTCCCACACTTTACATTAAGTCATTACTCCTGCTAGTGTAGATTGTGTCATAAGCTGGTGAATAGATGACACTCTGCTCCTGTTTTTACTATTTGTTTTGTCTTGTACATAGTTTATTTTAAGAATCTTCTTAAATTATTTAGAGAATGTAACATGATATGAACTTTTGTCACAAGCTTAGCAGTTTAACCCCACCACCCACATAACATTGAGAAATTTAAGGCCTTATAAGGTGTTCAGTAGAGGAACCAGATGATACTGAATGCTGGAATCCAGCTTTCCTCAAGGCTCTTGATAAGATTGAAAAGAGGATTGGAGCAGAGATTGATCTGACATCCATTATTCATGACACTGTCTGATGATAGATGTTAGATTAATCTCTGGTACTTGATGGGGAAATCACAATTCATGAAAAAAAGAAGACATTTACCTTGGACGTACATCCTAGTAATTCAATTATTTAACACATGAATGCATCTGGCCAATTTAAATGGCATGATCTCTCAAGTCTCCCAGCAGAGGCTCGGTGATTGATATGAAAATCATGAAGTTAGCGTGATAGGTCTTAGGCACATGAAGGGGTGTCCAATGAATTGGTCATCACCATAGAGCCTGCAAATATATGGTACTGGGACATGATGTGGGACTTGTCTTTATGAATGTAGGAATGCACCCTTAAAGAGCCTGATTTTTATAACAGTACATGAGACAGTGCAGGTCTGTCATGGTCATTTTGTTTCCTCCAGTATATGCTGCCATAAGCACTGGGGATGTTCTTCACTGGATCACTGATGCAATATTCCTTGCATCTGGAAGTTTATCACTGGATGTTCTATGTGGTTGATCAGTCTTCAAGAGCTGAGGTTCTGTCGCCCCTTATGTGACATATGGCTGCTCTGGAGCACTTCCAACATGCTAGTACAATAGGGGAAAGTATGCAATCATCATCTTCAGAACTTTCAAGTCAGGTATCTGACTGTTAAGCATCACATTGGACTTTGTCTATACAGATCCATTAACTGAGCTCAGGCAAATAAAAAAAATCCCCATTGCTGTATTTTTTTTTTTCTTCCTTAGCTTATGGAAAAAAATGAAAGTGCAGGTGTGGCAGGCAGATCCCTTACATAAATTACCATACTATTTGTATTTTTTTTTGTCTTGGTGCAGAGCGTGTCAAGAGTTATGGTGTAAGGTTTATCCCCCAAACTCTTCAAAGTAGGCTGCATAATCTCTGGATTGTACCTAGACTAATAACACTGATTCCTAAGCCATCTTATCTATTTTGTCAGCGAGTCCATTACTTCCTTTGAAAAATAAAAGTAAGGACAAAGCAAGCAAGAACTGGAGAATACCTCAAGTGTCACAAGCACTTGGTCAGCACAGAGTGACCTTCCCCGATGAGGTGGTCTTGCAGACCCTGACTAGCCATTTTCCTCTTCTCACTGACCCTTTTGTTCGATCAGGGTTTGATGCCTTTTTGAACTAAGCATGTCAGTATCAATTGACGACTTGGGGCTCCTGTTTGTTCCCTGTAGGTCTGACATTCCAGGAAAAGTACTGGGAGCTGATAAAGGAGATTATAGAATTTAGTAAGTAGTCTTCTGAGAAAACCTTTAAGGTTTTGGGTGGATGGTATGGCCTGCTGGACCGGGCCCTAAATCCATAGATGTGGGTATTTCTTGCAAAATTAAAAAGCTGCAGAAAACAAAATAGATCCTTTGGGGGAGTAATCCTCATAAAAGTAGGTAGGGAAATAAGTGGCACTTTACTCCCCCTTTCTCAGGTAGGCCATGAGGACTGGTTCAAACTGTCCCAGGGCTTGCTTGAAGACCCTAAGGGCCATGCTACCTGTCCAACATGGCCCACTCTTCCTTAGTAATAGAAACAGATCTTTCTGAAAGAGAGGAAAATCAGGACACTGACCAAGATCATCTGGACTATGCCTCTCAGGTCTCTTCCTCTCAGGCTTTGACTCTGGGAAAGTGAGACGAAAGGGTGTCCTATACATCAATGACCAAATAACCTTTGGGGAAACTTTTGAGTTGTCTGAAGGAATTCAAGTGGGAAGGTAGAGGAGCCTCAGACTCTGAAGAGTGACAGACTTGGGCTACCATGGCAAGAGCTCAGTCTTGTGATCCTCCTGTCCTGAGGGCCCTAAAGGATGCATTTGTAGCAGCAAATGTCCTAGATATCAAAAACCCAGAAAGATTTTACAGGGTGCAAGACACCCACAAGTGTTGATAAAGTCACCACTCACCTTCAGGGAAGAACTGGACTAAATGGCTTTCACCATGTTACTAGCTCCCATGCAAAACTTCTCATAAGGAAGATCCAATGGAATCTTACATCAAGGTGGTGCCAAAAGGCATAGTTCCTAGATCACTTTATTCTAATAATCCCAATTGTAGTGAAGTAGTTATAATTGTGGACAAAACAAGTCACTGCAATTTTGGGAGTCCCCTTAATGCAAGAAGTCCACAACAAAACTATCCTCACAGATGCATAAGTTATGGCTTGAGGAGCATTGTCAGGACCACAAGTTCCAGGATACTTGTATAGCCTCCACTGTGAGGGTGATGAGTGTCAAGGAAATGCTGACTTTGCTGAGGGCCCTTTGCCCAGGAAGTAAAGTTGGATGTAAGGGAATCTGAAGGTATAGCACTACTGTTATGTGGTATACTGACTGACAAGGAGGAACAAAGTCTTGCCAACTCTACAGGCTATGCTATAAACAGCATAATAATTGGCACTATAGTAAACAATGAGTCTTAGTGGGATTTAGATCCCTTAAAAAAAAAAAAAAAAACAGTTGCTGGCACATTCCTACAAATAGTGCAACAATGCATCACCAGAAAACAGAGCTTCTTGAACTCTGAAGAAAGCCATGGAGCTGTGAGTCAGAGTCTGATGAAAGGATTTCATAATGTATATTCTGCAGAATATCAGGGACAAAGGAAAATAAGTTCTTATATTAATTGCTAGAGGAGCTTCAGTAGAGTTAGAAGAGGGGTGAAAGATAACAATGGCAGAGTTATGAGAGTAAGGGGCTATTGTCAAGGGATGAGCATTACACTGGCATGCATCTGTATTCCACCTAAATCTGCTATTCACCAAGAAGGTTTAAGTTGCATTAAACATTTCTTATACAAGTTTGTTAAATTTCCCAAAACTAAAGTAGACACCCTACACACACTCATGTCCCTAGTACTACACAATACTTTTTTTCATTTCAACAACATTTATAAACAAGTAAGAAGGGTAGCCATGGGTACCAAGATGGTTCAAGCATTCGCGAATACTGTATTAAGTGAATGGAAATTAAATATCCTAGTACACCTTCCAGGGTTTAAACTCACAAAACATTACTGTCTTGTCGTTTTATTGATGATATTTTCTTTGCATGGAGGGGAACTGAACAACAATTGAATATTTTCATTAATTTATCTGAAAGTATAGGGTTTCTTCAGTTTGTGTTAGCTGGTAAAGGTACATCCGTGTCATTCGTAGACACTCCTTATCTATCAAAGAATCTTCAGGTGAACGCTCTTCTAATATTTTTAGAAAAGAAACCTATAGAAATAGCTAGTTAAAGTTTGATAGTCAACACCCTTGGTTAATGAAGAAAAATGTTGTCTAGACTTATCAGTAACGATGATACCTTTGAATTAGAATGTGATTACTTGTCTGAATTAATTTTACAGAAGAATTATCCAAGTACCTTAGTTAATCACATCAGGGAAGATGTGAAAAACAGATATCACAAGTTTAAACCCATTGTAAAATTTGGTTACGTTGCTAACAATATTTCATTCACAGATAATTCATCAGCTGAAAACAACTGGACATCTAGTTTTTCCCTCCCCATCAGCCAAGATATGGAATCCATCAGAGACATTATTAACAATAACTGGAAAATTATTTCAAGTGACAATACCGTAAAAGACTTGTTGGGACATGTTCCCAAATGTTCCTTAAACAAACAAAAAAAAAAAAACAGTCTTAAGTTTTTCTTTGAAAAACATGACCTTGCTTTCCTTTTATCTGAACTTACCAAGGTCAATAGCTCTAATGGCATGATTTCATATGGAAAATGAGTTGTAAATACATTTACACAGATAATTCATACACCTTTCCCCACTGTAA